>NC_140998.1:207577064-207619564 GCF_052327205.1 Somniosus microcephalus | reverse complement strand
TTCATCGGTTCTGAATTCCTTTGGGACACCCTGAGGTCGTGAAAGGCGCTATAGAAATGCAAATCTTCCTTTCTCTAAGAGTGTGGCGCGCTGTGTGTGTGAGCGGTGAGCTCCATCCACAGGCCATGTCGTTCCACTGTGCCCCTCCCAGGGCCTGTTCTCTCGGGTTTTTTAATTCATTCACGGGGTGTGGGCGTCTCTAGCAAGGCCAGCATTTATTGCCCATCCCTAATTGCCCCTTGAGAAGGTGGTGGTGAGCCGCCTTCTTGAACCGCTGCAGTCCGTGTGGTGAAGGTGCTCCCACAGTGCTGTTAGGGAGGGAGTTCCAGGATTTTGACCCAGCGACGATGAAGGATCGACCGATATATTTCCAAGTCAGGATGGTGTGTGTGACTTGGAGGAGAACTTGGAGGTGGTGGTGTTCCCAGGCGCCTGCTGCCCTTGTCCTTCTAGGTGGAAGAGGTGGCGGGTTTGGGAGGTGCTGCCGAAGAAGCCTTGGCGAGTTGCTGCAGTGCATCTTGTAGATGGTGCACACTGCAGCCACGGTGCGCCGGTGGTGGAGGGAGTGAATGTTTAAGGTGGTGGATGGGGTGCCAGTCAAGCGGGCTGCTTTGTCCTGGATGGTGTCGAGCTTCTTGAGTGTTGTTGGAGCTGCACTCATCCAGGCAAGTGGAGAGTATTCCATCACAATCCTGACTTGTGCCTTGTAGATGGTGGAAAGGCTTTGGGGAGTCAGGAGGTGAGACACTCGCTGCAGAATCCCCAGCCTCTGACCTGCTCTTGTTGCCACAGTATTTATGTGGCTGGTCCAGTTAAGTTTCTGGTCAATGGTGACCCCCAGGATGTTGATGGTGGGGGATTCGGCGATGGTAATACCGTTGAATGTCAAGGGGAGGTGGTTAGACTATCGCTTGTTGGAGACAGTCATTGCCTGGCACTTGTGTGGCGCGAATGTTACCTGCCACTTATCAGCCCAAGCTTGGTTTGTGCAGTCCCAGCAAGGGGTTAATGAGCCTCGGACTGTCCTTGCCCAGCCCCTGACAGGCAGCCACTGTCTGAGACCTTCACGGGCTAAACATTAACAGCTGCAGGCCAAGCAACCCCCCCCCGCCCCCACTCCACCCCACCCCGACAACCACCTGCCTCACAGCAGCTGCCTGAACAGTCCCAGCAACTGGGCACAGAGAGAGAGAGAGAGAGGGAGAGAGAGAGAGAAAGAGAGAGGGGGGGGGGGAGACAGAGAGAGGAAGAGAGAGACAGAGAGAGAGAGAGACAGAGGGAGAGAGAGGGAGAAAGTGAGAGTGAGAGAGGGAGAGAGAGAGGGAGACAGAGAGAGAGAGGGAGAGACGGAGAGAGAGACAGAGAGACAGAGAGAGAGAGAGAGAGAGGGAGAAAGAGAGAGAGGGAGAGAGAGAGGGAGACAGAGAGAGAGAGGGAGAGACAGAGAGAGAGACAGAGAGGGAGAGAGACAGAGAAAGAGAGAGAGAGATAGAGAGAGAGAGGGAGAGAGGCAGATAGAGTGAGAGGGAGAGATACAGAGAAAGAGACAGAGAGAGATGGAGAGAAAGACAGAGAGTGCGAGAGGGAGAGAGACAGAGAAAGAGAGGGGGAGAGAGAGAGGGAAAGAGACAGATAGAGAGAGAGAGAGAGACAGATAGAGAGAGACAGGGAAAGAAACAGAGAGCGAGAAACAGAAAGAGAGAGAGACAGAGAGAGAGGGGAGAGACAGATAGAGAGACAGAGAGGGAGACAGAGAGACAGACAGACAGACAAAGACAGAGACAGTGAGGGACAGACACAGTCTGAGAGAGACAGAGAGAGAGATGGAGAGAGACAGAGAGGCAGACAGACAATGAGAGGGAGTGACACAGAGGCAGACAGGGAGAGAGTGAGAAAGAGAGAGAGACACAGAGAGAGAGAGTGAGAGAGAGAGAGAGAGAGTGAGAGAGTGAAGGAGAGTCAGACACAGACAGAGTGCGCGAGTGTCTGATGGGCAGGGAGTGGGGGACACAGCTGGCTGTGTTCGAGTGAGTCTTGCAGCCTCCGAGGGGGAAGAGAAGCCCAGCCTAGCCCTGCTCCTGTGCTGGCTGGCCGCAGGCTTTTGCACAGCTCTCCCTCCCGGCGCTCGATCTCAGTCTGACGCTCGATCCACCAGCAAAGGGCTTGCCTTGGGCCTGCTCGGGGATGTGCTGATCGGTCTGACCTGGGCCAGGCTGGGTGCAAAGCGCGGCAGAACTGATCACCACTGGGGCTGGTCAGAGGGACAGCGTCCAGGGACCTCCTGGTCCTGAGCGCCAGCCAGCGATTCCCGCTGGAGAGCGCACATAACGGTACTCCACTCCGCCGCGAGGCCTGTTGTGGGCGAATAGCCAACCACTCAAAGCCCGGGAGAGAATGTGGGGCCGGGGGAGGGGCTTCCCGGCCTCATCAATATCTCGCTGTAGAATGCTTATCCTCGTGTTCAAATCCGTCCATGGTCTCCTCGCCCTTCCCTATCTCTATAACCTCTTCCAGTCCTACAACCCTCCAAGATCTCTGCACTCCTCCAATTCTGGCTCTTGTGCATCCCCCGATTTCCATCGCTCCACCATTGGTGGCCGTGCCTTCAGCCGCCTGGGCCCCGAGCTCTGGAAATCCCTCAGCCAGAGCAGTCTTTGGTTGCCTGAGGAAGAGAATGTTTGAAGACCGGGACCTCAAACCCAGCCACTAAGCTCATGGTCTACAGAGCAGTAGTGATACCCGCCCTGCTGTATGCCTCAGAGACATGGACCATGTACAGCAGGCACCTCAAAGCACTGGAGAGGTACCACCAACGCTGCCTCCGCAAGATCCTGCAAATCCATTGGCAGGATAGGCGCACCAACGTCAGTGTTCTCGCTCAGGCTCGGCCAGGAGGCAGAGCTCCCGGGTTTGGGCCTGGTCGACAGGAGCTGGTGAATACTTTCGAAAGAGCCCCAGCCTCACCCTGAAACGTCCTGTCGAACTCCGCCAGTGCTAGACTTGGGCCTTGTCCAAATCCTGGGTTGCGTAAATCCTCAGCCCCACTCCCTTCCCTTGTCCCACCACCGCCGCCCTCCCCCACCCCCCACACCAGGCCTCTCAGATTCTCACCACCCCAACTCACCCTGACCGCCCCAAACCTCCTGATACAGGGCTTAGAGGGTCCGAATGGGCCTCCTCCTGTTCCTGTGTAACAGGCTCGAGGGGCTGAATGGGCCTCCTCCTGTTCCTGTGTAACAGGCTCGAGGGGCTGAATGGGCTCCTCCTGTTCCTGTAGAACAGGCTCGAGGGGCTGAATGGGCCTCCTCCTGTTCCTGAGTAACAGGCTCGAGGGACTGAATGGGCTCCTCCTGTTCCTGTCTTACAGGCTCGAGGGGGCTGAATGGGCCTCCTCCTGTTCCTGTGTAACAGGCTCGAGGGGGCTGAATGGGCCTCCTCCTGTTCCTGTGTAACAGGCTCGAGGGGCTGAATGGGCCTCCTCCTGTTCCTGTGTAACAGGCTCGAGGGGCTGAATGGGCCGCCTCCTGTTCCTGTGTAACAGGCTCGAGGGGCTGAATGGGCCTCCTCCTGTTCCTGTGTAACAGGCTCGAGGGGCTGAATGGGCCTCCTCCTGTTCCTGTGTAACAGGCTCGAGGGGGCTGAATGGGCCTCCTCCTGTTCCTGTGTAACAGGCTCGAGGGGCTGAATGGGCCTCCTCCTGTTCCTGTGTAACAGGCTCGAGGGGCTGAATGGCCTCCTCCTGTTCCTGTGAAAGGGGACACTGGGGAATGGGGAAAGGGGAAAAGGGGGGATTCTTAAAGAACAGACGACAAGCTTCAGCCGGGATTGAGAAATTCCCTGAGTGTAGACACACAGGCAGGGTGCCGGCAGGGAAAACTGGGAAGGGTATCTTGGTGCGGTAGAGCAAGCGGGCCCTGGGGAATGTCGGTCACCACACTGCACTCCATTCCAGAGATTCCACAGGTCCCAGCACCCACTTCCCACCGGCCTCTGTTATCTCCTTGTTAATCGCCCCTGTGTCTCGCTCTGAACATGTTTGGCACACAACCCTGTTTGGCACACAACCCTGCAAATATTTGATAGGAATGGTCCGAGATAAAAACGAAAAAAAAACACACACACATCGACAGAGCAGGCCTGCGAATAACCGCCGAGGGTATCCAAGGGCCCTCGAGGGTTGTGTGGCCGAATAAGTGGCCTGGAGTCTGGAGGGGGGGGGAACCGCAGTTCGAGGCCGACCGGGCCTTCGAGTTGCCCGGCGCTTTCGCGGTTAGCGCCTCCAACTCACTCGAGGCAGCCGGGGCCTCCATCGCCGGGGATGCGGTTTCCACGGAAATCTAGCAGGCCTGCGGTGCATCGTTAGGCCGAGGCCTTCTCGCACATGGCCTGGCAGGGCAGGCTGGCTCTTCGGTGGGGTGGAGGAGGGTGGTGATTCAGAGCACGACATCCCTTCGGCTGGACATGTACACACACACACACACACACACGCTCCAGCGATGGCGGGCGGGATGGGCAGGAGACCCGCTCGGCTGGATTTTCCCCCGGCCTAGCCCAGGGGCGGGGGGGGGGGGGGCGTGGGCACTGAGGCCAAATGCAGCCCCGCCCACCGCTCGATACCCTGTCCCACTCGCAGGTTCATTCAGGAGGGAAAACCCCTCAGGACTCGAGCAGAGAGTGGAGGGGTGGGGAATGTAATTAGCGGTCAGGCAACGAGAATCCTTGCGGGCTCCGTGCGTACCAGGCAGCTAAGTGTCCTTTGCTGCTTGGTGCGCTCGGCTCGTTAAGAAAAAAGCATTTCACTGACTGGATTTCACTTGTTGTATTTGGTTACGTGACAATTGAAATTGAAATTGAAAGGGTGGGCGCGGTTTATCTTCCGCATGGTATGTTGGCCTTCGTAGCGAGAGGGTTCGAGTACAGGAACAAGGATGTCTTGCTGCAGTTGTACAGGGCCTTGGTGAGGCCACACCTTGAGTATTGTGTGCAGTTTTGGTCGCCTTATCTGAGGAAGGATGTTCTTGCCATGGAGGGAGTGCAGCAAAGATTCACCAGGCAGATACCTGGGATGGCAGGAATGACGTATGAGGAGAGATTGGGTCAATTGGGCTTATACTCGCTGGAGTTTAGAAGAATGAGAGGGGATCTCATTGAAACTTATAAAATTCTGACAGGACTGGACAGACTAGATGCAGGAAGGATGTTCCCGATGGTCGGGGAGTCCAGAACCAGGGGTCACAGTCTAAGGATAAGGGGTAAGCCATTTAGGACTGAGATGAGGAGGAATTTCTTCACCCAGAGAGTGGTGAACCTGTGGAATTCTCTACCACAGAAGGCAGTAGAGGACAATTCGTTAAATATATTCAAGAAGGAGTTAGGTATATTTCTTAAGGCTAAAGGGATCAAGGGATATGGGGAGAAAGCAGGGACAGGGTACTGAATTTGGATGATCAGCCATGATCTCATTGAATGGCGGAGCAGGCTCGAGGGGCCGAATGGCCTACTCCTGCTCCTATCTTCTATGTTTCTATGTTACTATGTTTCCACCGCCTCCCCCCCCTCCCGCCCCCATCACAATAGAGGGAATCCGAGTTAGGCTTCCGACCTTGACCGATTTTGGAGGGGGTCAGGGGTCGGGGAGGAGGGAGAATGGTCCACCGAGGCCAGTCGACCACTCGGCCCTGCCCGGGACTGAGACAAAATGGTGTCCCGCCCCCTTCCTCGGTTTGCCGCACTGGCCGGGGAAAGACAGACGGCGCCCGCTGTCCGCTGTCCTCATTGCCCGACCCGTCAATTTTGCCTCACTCGCCCTGCGTGGCGCGAAAAAAATAAACAACAGCAGGCCCGAATCCCCACACCGGGCCTAAACCCAGAGGCTTCGTGAGCACTTGCCTCTCAATCTCCACATTCTGACCTCTGCCCCCTTCCCTGTCAGAGGGCAGCGGGGGCTGGTTCGCTCAGCCGGGGGAGGGGGGGGGTGTGCGGATCTCAGTAAACACAATCCCCAGGCTGTCACCAGGCCCGTCAGCAGACAGCACGGGGCTTAGGGTCTCCAGGCAACAGCTACAGGGCAAAGGCCCGAGCTGCTCAATAAAGTCAGTCAACTCCCCCCCCCAGGCCCCTGAGCCTGTCAACAAATTGCTTAATAACTCAAAAATCAATCAGAAATTGGATTCCTTTTACTTCCCTTCCCCAAACACTTCGAACTGAAGGAAACAATCTGCAGTTTAATGGGTCGGGTTTAATCGGTCCTTGCTCGCCGATCTCAGCTTGGCAACTTCAGTCGAAACGTTTTTATAGTTCGCAAAATCTTTCTTCCAAACACTCTCCCCAGTTTCTCCTCATTTTCGTTCATTCCTTTTCCCCTGCTCTCATAATCACTATCCCCCAAATCTCCCCACTCTCTCCCCTCACCTTCTCTCTCTCTCTTTGTCTCTCTCTCTCTGTCTCTCTCTCTCTGTCAAATTCAAATTCAAATTCAAATGCTTTATTGGCATAAAAGTTTACAGGGAACCATATTGCCAAAGCTTACATAACAAAAAGTACAGGTTTCCAACATTCTGTAGGTGTCAAACAATTTTGACCTTCGTTGGGTACAGACAGTATTAATTTAAACAGTCGTTGACCCTCGTTGGGTACATTCAGTATTAATTTAAACAGTCGTTGGGTACATTCGGTATTGATTTAAACATTTTTAGAGTACATATGCTGTGGGTGTGCTCGTTAGTCACTCACTGTTCCTCAGGCTGTGACATGTTGTTACATATTGGGCACCAAGATATGGTCTGTCTCCTTCCCCCAGGACTATTCTTAATTTTGACAGGTCATCCAATTCTTTGAAATCTGGGGTTGGAAGGCTGAGCTTGTCAAAATACGCATTTTAGGAGGAAGTGCACCTCTGTCTCTCTCTCTCTCTCTCTCTCTCTCTCTCTGTCTCACTCTGTCTCTCTCTGTCTCTCTCTCTCTGTCTCTCTCTCTGTCTCTCTGTCTCACTCTCTCCTGTCTCGCTCACACAGTCTCTCTCTCTCTCAGAGAGAGAGGGAGGGTGAGAGAGAGAGAGAGGGAGGGTGGGAGAAAGAGAGGGAGGGTAGGAGAGAGAGAGGGAGGGTGGGAGAGAGAGAGGGAGGGTAGGAGAGAGAGAGGGAGGGTGGGAGAGAGAGAGAGGGAGGGTGGGAGAGAGAGAGGGAGGGTGGGAGAGAGAGAGAGGGAGGGAGAGAGAGAGGGAGGGTGGGAGAGAGAGAGGGAGGGTGGGAGAGAGAGAGGGAGGGTGGGAGAGAGAGGGAGGGTGGGAGAGAGAGAGGGAGAATGGGAGAGAGAGAGGGAGGGTGGGAGAGAGAGAGGGAGGGTGGGAGAGAGAGAGGGAGGGTGGGAGAGAGAGAGGGAGGGTGAGAGAGAGAGAGGGAGGGTGGGAGAGAGAGAGGGAGGGTGGGAGAGAGAGGGAGGGTGGGAGAGAGAGAGGGAGAATGGGAGAGAGAGAGGGAGGGTGGGAGAGAGAGAGGGAGGGTGGGAGAGAGAGAGGGAGGGTGAGAGAGAGAGAGGGAGGGTGGGAGAGAGAGAGGGAGGGTGGGAGAGAGAGAGGGGGGGTGGGAGAGAGAGAGAGGGAGGGTGGGAGAGAGAGAGGGAGGGTGGGAGAGAGAGAGGGAGGGTGGGAGAGAGGGAGGGTGGGAGAGAGAGAGGGAGGGTGGGAGAGAGAGAGAGAGGGTGGGAGAGAGAGAGAGAGGAAGGGTTGCGGGATAGAGAGTGGTGGGATAGAGCGAGGGAGGTGTTAATCTGCGACCCCCACATCTAGACACGGATTAACCCCTTTGTGCTCGCATCAGACACAGAGGGACCGAATGAAACTCGGGCTGTGCGGGCCCTCCGCTATCGGACCACAGCGTGACCTCCCTGGGGCCTTCTCGGTGTCGTGTTCGAGTGCGACAGGAAGGCGACACTTGGAGAAGGGGCAGAGCTCGGCTCGGGGGTCGAGGGTCGGGGGTCGGGGGCCGTCAGGCCAGTCGGACGTTCAGCTGGAATACCCCTAGGTCCCAATCTAACCTGCGGCTGCACCTGCGGGAAGTGAGGTCGCACCGTCTGGCCCTCAGAGCAGTGCCAGATGGGTGGTTTTTGGAGAGCCCTTTGTGTGAAACAAGCACAGCACCCCGCTGGCTCCCCCCGTCCTTTGTCCTGAATCTTTTAACAGGTCCCCTAGGATTCACAGCCTTCCTTACAGGCGAACCACTTGGCTGGATCAGCTGTCAGCCGGGGCAGCACACCCCCGAACATCTGAGGCAGGGGCTGGTGGATTCCGAGTCCCCACTCCAGAGATCTGAGCCCATAATCCAAGCCCGACCTCCCCACTGCCAGTCCTGAGGGAGCGCCGCACTGTCGGAGCTCATCCGCTGCTGAAACCCTCCTCCAGGCCTTTGTTACCTCTAGACTTGACTATTCCAACACACTCCTGGCTGGCCTCCCACATTCCACCCTACGTAAACTTGAGGTCATCCAAAACTCGGCTGCCTGTGTCCTAAGTCCCGTTCGCCCATTTCCCCGGCGCTCACTGACCTACATTGGCTCCCGATTAAGCAACGCCTCGATTTTAAAATTCTCATCTTTGTTTTCAAATCCCTCCATGGCCTCCTCGCCCCTCCCTATCTCTGTAACCATGTACAGCAGGCACCTCAAAGCACCGGAGAGGTATCACCAACTGCTGCCTCCGCAAGATCCTGCAAATCCATTGGCAGGATAGGTGCAACGACGTCAGTGTTCTCGCTCAGGCCAACATCCCCAGCATCGAAGCTTTGATCACGCTCGATCAGCTCCGATGGACGGGTCACATTGTCCGTATGCCCGATACGAGACTCCCAAAACAAGCGCTCTACTCGGAGCACCGACACAGCAACATAGAAACAAAGAAGATCGGAGCAGGAGTAGGCCGTTCGGCCCCTCGAGCCTGCTCCGCCATTTAATGAGATCATGGTTGATCATCCAAATTCAGTACCCTGTCCCTGCTTTCTCCCCATATCCCTTGATCCCTTTAGCCTTAAGAAATATATCTAACTCCTTCTTGAATATATTTAATGAATTGGCCTCTACTGCCTTTAGTGGTAGAGAATTCCACAGGTTCACCACCCTCTGGGTGAAGAAATTCCTTCTCATCTCAGTCCTAAATGGCTTACCCCTTATCCTTAGACTGTGACCCCTGGTTCTGGACCCCCCGACCATCGGGAACATCCTTCCTGCATCTAGTCTGTCTAGTCCTGTTAGAATTTTATAAGTTTCAAGAGAGCCCCAGGTGGGCAGAGGAAATGCTTCAAGGACACCCTCAAAGCCTCCTTGAAAAAGTGTAACATCCCCACCGACACCTGGGAATCCCTGGCCCCCAGACCGCACAAAGTGGAGGAGAAGCATCCGGGAAGGCGCCGAACACCTCGAGCCTCTTTGCCGGGAGCAAGCGGAAGCCAAGCGCAGGCAGTGCAAGGAGCGCACGTCAACCCAAGCACCCCACCCCACCCGCCCCTTCAACCACCGTCTGCCCCACCTGTGACAGAGACTGTAGGTCCTGCATTGGACTCATCAGTCACCTGAGAACTCATGTTTAATGTGGAAGCAAGTCATCCTCGGTTCCGAGGGACTGCCTAAGAAGAAGAAGAAGAATATCCTCCAGCCCCACAACGCCCCCACCCACCCCAGCCCTGAGATATTTGCGCTCCTCCAATTCAGGCCTCTTGAGCATCCCTGATTTTAATCGCTCCAACATTGATGGCCGTGCCTTCAGCTGCCTGGGTCCTAAGCTCTGGAATTCCCTCCCTAAACCTCTCCGCCTTTCTCTCTCCTCCTTTAAGACGTTCCTTAAAACCGACCTCTTTTACCAAGCTTTTGGTCACCTGTCCTACATAAGACCATGAGAAATAGGAGCAGGAATCGACCACTCGGCCCCTCGAGCCTGCTCCGCCATTCAATCAGATCATGGCTGATCTTGGGCTCAAAGCCACTTCCCCGCCTGCTCCCCATAATCCTTCACTCCCTTATCTTGTAAAAATCTGTCTATCTCCACCTTAAATGTATTTAATGACTCCGCCTCCACGGCTCTCTGGGGCAGAGAATTCCACAGATTTACGACCCTCTGAGAGAAGAAATTCCTCCTCATCTCAGTTCTAAAAGGGCGACCCTTTATTCTGAAACTGTGCCTCCGAGTTCTAGATTTCCCCACGAGGGGAAACATCCTCTCTGCATCTACCCTGTCAATCCCTCTCAGAATCTTATATGTTTCAATAAAGATCGCCTTTCATTCTTCTAAACTCCAATGAGTAAAGGCCCAACCTGCTCAACCTTTCCTCATAAGTCAACCCCATCATCTCAAGAATCAACCGAGTGAATCGTCTCTGAACCGCCTCCAATGCAAGTATATCCTTCCTTAAATAAGGAGACCAAAACTGTACGCAGTACTCCGGGTGTGGTCTCACCAATACCCTGTACAGTTGGAGCAGGACTTCCCTACTTTGATACCCCATACCCCTTGCAATAAAGGCCAACATTCCATTTGCCTTTTTGATTACTTGCTGTACCTGCATGCTAACTCTTTGTGTTTCATGCACAAGGACCCCCAGGTCCCTCTGAACTGTAGCATTTTGTAATCTCTCTCCATTTAAATAATAATTTGCTTTTTTAATTTTTCTTGCCAAAGTGGATAACCTCGCACTTTCTCACGTTATACTCCATCTGTCACATGTTTGCCCACTCACTTAGCCTGTCGATGTCCCTTTGCAGATTCGTTGTGTCTTCTTCACAACCTGCTTTCCCACCTATCTTTGTATCATCAGCAAATGTTATTTTTCCTGCCAAAGTGGATAACCTCGCACTGTCCTAATATCACCTTGGGTGGCTCGCTGTCAAATTTTGTTTGATTCTGCGAAGCGCCTTGGGACGTTGTACTATGCTTAAGGCGCTGTAGAAAAGAAGTTGTAGCTGAGGGTGCCGTCTTTCGACGAGAGGTTAAACCAAAGCCCCCGTCTGCCCTCTCAGGTGGACGTAAAAGATCCCATGGCCGCGATTTCGAGGAAGAGCAGGGGGCATTCTGTGGCCGATACTTATCCCTCCACCAAGACCTAAACACCTTGGGGGAAAAATTCAGTTGTTTGCACCTCCCATTAGCGCCTTAAGAGGGTGCTAATGGGGCGCAATGCGACTAGCGCCCGAGCGCGGCGATGTTTGCGCCGCTCGCGAAATTGACTGGACATTTTGCGGCGGTGCTAAGCACTGCCGCCATGATCTCCTGCGCCGGCAGATCGCGACGTCAGTCGAGTGCGCCACGCCCCGTTAGCACCCCGGACCGGATATTGAGTGGCGCCCCCTGCCTTACCGCCTGCCGCTAGCAACGACAGGTTGAGGGGAGCGTTATGCTGTCAGAAAGGGACTGGGGGAGCGCTATTTAAAGGCGACCACTTCCTGCCTTTTTTTGTCGGTGACATTTTTGCACCACGCATTCCGAGAGAGAGAGAGAGAGAGAGACTTCTGGAGAGATTCAACGCTGTGTGAAGGAGTTTTGAGTACTGAGCAGCACTTTGCAGGTTTATTTTGATTTGCCCTTCCTTGCTTCACCAGCGCTCTGAGGTAGCGCCTCGCTCCTCGGCCTTTGTGCCTTAAGACCGGTGTGAAGCGCCTGATTTAGCGCTGCAATCACCTCCAGGGGCGCTAAAAGCCAAGTTTGCTGTCGGAGGCGATAATTAGCGCCAGGCGCTATACTTTGCGCACGGCCGATAACGGCGCCCCAAATGGGGCGATACCGAATTTTTCCCCCCTTATATCTTATCGCTGCCTGCGGGAGCTTGCTGTGCACAAATTGGCTGCCGTGTTTCATGCATTACAACACAGTGGCTGCTCTTCCAAAAACGTACTGCATTGGGTGCAAAGTGCTTTGGGACATCCTGAGTTCAGGAAAGGCACTGTGGATACGCACAGTCTCTCGTCTGTATTGGATGCACGATATCAAGCAAGTAGTCAGGAGTGTGATGGAAGACTCTCCACTTGCCTGGATGAGTGCAGCCCCAACAACACTCAAGAAGCTCGACACCGTCCAGGACAAAGCAGCCCGCTTGATTGGCACCCCATCCACCACCTTAAACATTCACTCCCTCCACCACCGGCGCACCGTGGCTGCAGTGTGGACCATCTACAAGATGCACTGCAGCAACTCACCAAGGCCTCTTCGGCAGCACCTCCCAAACCCACGACCTCTTCCACCTAGAAGGACAAGGGCAGCAGGCGCACGGGAACACCACCACCTCCAAGTTCCCCTCCAAGTCACACACACCATCCTGACTTGGAAATGTATCGGTCGTTCCTTCATCGTCGCTGGGTCATAATCCTGGAACTGCCTCCCTAACAGCACTGTGGGAGCACCTTCACCACACGGACTGCAACGGTTCAAGAAGGCGGCTCACCACCACCTTCTTGAGGGCAATTAGGGATGGGCAATAAATGCTGGCCTTGCCAGCGGCGCCCACATCCCAGAAACGACTAAAGACCACACTTGTACTCGCTTTCAGTGCGCTTTACGGACTTAAGATTAGTATCTTTCTGGAATGCCATGTTCACAGAGACTGTGACTTGACAGACAAAGAGTGAGGATCTCCCGGGATAATTAAAGAGGACCTCTTTGTTCCAGCGACTGCAATGTGTCTGTTATCTTGCCTGAAGTGTGGGCGAGTGACAGTGGACAGATGGCACTGAATTGTCATCTCCCATTCCTCAGGCCCCCCCACCACACTCGCCACCCTTCCATCAATGCCGCAGCGTCCTGCCACCCTCCTCCCCCACTCCCCCACCTCCCCGTCACAGCCCCGAGCTAAGAAGAAGCCCATCTGGTTAATTAAAAGGAGGCCGCCTCCCCCGATCTGGGTCGCAGGTCGACACTGCAGTTGCTAATTGCCCGATATCTCTCGGATCTTCCCGACAGAGCCTGGGGGGGCGGGGGGTGGGGGGGGAGAGACAAGGAGAGAGCTTTGGAGACCTTCTCCACCCATCTCCTTCCGTTCCACTTTGATTGAGACAGGCTGGCGCACAGAGACCCTCTCCGACATTGGGCAGCCGCTCGCCCAGTGGAGACAAGGCTGCCGCGACGTCGAGAAGAACAACGGCAGAGATCCATATTTATGAGGATCGATCATTAGCAAAGAGTTTTTAATGAGCTCCACCTGGGATCCTTCCGAGACGGGACAGCCGTCGCCATGGCTACCGTCTCCCGGGGGATTCTGTCTGCGCCACCTCTCCGAGGAGAGGGTCAACACCATTTGTGACAGGTGGGAAGAAATAAAGCAATTTGCTCTTAATTGCCTGAATCAAAACTTGGGGAACGTTAGAGCTAAGAGGAAGGCTGCAAGAGTGGGAGTGGAGAAGGTAGGCCGAAAACCAAGTGGAAAGTGGATAACGGTAGGCCCAAGGCTTCAGCCATGTCAGCCGTGCCTCAGTGAGTGAGAAGGTAGTGGGTTCAAGTCCCACTTCAGAGACATGAGCGCTGACACTCCCAGTGCAGTACTGAGGGAGCACCGCACTGTCGGAGGGGCAGTGCTGAGGGAGCACCGCACTGTCAGAGGGACAGTACTGAGGGAGCGCCGCACTGTCGGAGGGGCAGTACTGAGGGAGTGCCGCACTGTCGGAGGGGCAGTACTGAGGGAGCGCCGCACTGTCAGAGGGGCAGTACTGAGGGAGCGCCGCACTGTCAGAGGGGCAGTACTGAGGGAGCGCCGCACTGTCAGAGGGGCAGTACTGAGGGAGCGCCGCACTGTCAGAGGGGCAGTACTGAGGGAGCACCGCACTGTTGGAGGAACAGTACTGAGGGAGCGCCGCACTGTCAGAGGGGCAGTACTGAGGGAGCGCCGCACTGTCAGAGGGGCAGTACTGAGGGAGCACCGCACTGTTGGAGGAACAGTACTGAGGGAGCCCTGCACTATCGGAAGTGACATCTTTCAGATGAGATGTTAAACTGAGTCCTCCGTCTGCTCTCTCGGGTGGATGTAAAAGATCCCACCGTCACTATTGGAAGAAGTGTAGGGGAGTTCTCCCTGGGGCCAATATTTGTCCCTCAACCAACATCCGTGAAACAGATGATCTGATCATCATCACATTGCTGTTTGTGGGAGCTTGCTGTGTGCAAATTGGCGGCCGGTTTTGCTGTGTTACAACAGTGACCACACTTCAAAAAGTACATCATTGGCTGTAAAGTGCTTTGGGACATCCTGAGGTGGTGAAAGGCGCTATAGAAAGGCAGTGGGTAAAAATTGGGTAGATCCCTTTGTGGCGCTACCTTCGGCGGGACGCTAATTTTAGCGGCCCGAAAAAGTTAGCGCCCCCCGCGGCCGACTTTCCCAGGTAGCGCCCCGAGAGGGAGGGGGAAAGGGGGCGCTACTGGAAGCGCCCCGGGTCCCTCTTCGCGCGCTGCGAGCCAATATCGCGGCGCTACGTGCCAACGGTACTGCTGGCCTTCCTCCCCTTCTTAAAGGAGAGGGGTGTCCGGCGCAGCGCATCCCGGCGCCCAGCTGGGCCCCCCGGGGATCGGGAGCGCCGGCAAACGAGGGGGCTTCACAGGAACGGCAACAGGGG
This sequence comes from Somniosus microcephalus, assembly GCF_052327205.1. Classification (NCBI taxonomy): domain Eukaryota; kingdom Metazoa; phylum Chordata; class Chondrichthyes; order Squaliformes; family Somniosidae; genus Somniosus; species Somniosus microcephalus. The sequence goes on along the minus strand of NC_140998.1, from coordinate 207,604,987 downwards.
TGGGGGGGGCAGCTGCTGGCAGGCGGCCAGCAACAAAAATGGCCGCCTGCCACCTCCCCCTTAAAATGGCCGCCGCCCCGGCCGCAGGTAGGCCCCCACCCTGACCCCGGCGGGCATAGCGTCCGGCGTTAAGTCGGGGGTCGCCACCCAATATTACAGCCGTGCCCGCGAGCGGGGCACTGCGCCACCGCTGACCTCCCGCTGACCTCCCACTTAGGATGCTAACGGGAGGTGCAAATCAACCGAATTTAGCCCCCCCTAAGTCTTTTACCCCACACCCCTGCAAAATTTTCCTTTTCAAGTATTTAGTCAGAGAGTCATTAAGTTATGCAACACAGAAAGAGGCCCTTCGGCCCATCGTGTCCGCGCCGGCCATCAAGCCCTGTCTATTCTAATCCCATTTTCCAGCACTTGGTCCGTAGCCTTGTATGCTATGGTGTTTCAAGTGCTCATCTAAATGCTTCTTGAATGTTGTGAGGGTTCCTGCCTCTACCACCCTTTCAGGCAGTGAGTTCCAGATTCCAACCACCCTCTGGGTGAAAAAGTTTTCCCTCAAATCCCCTCTAAACCTCCTGCCCCTTACCTTGAAACTATGCCCCCTGCTTATTGACCCCTCTACTAAGGGGAAATGTTCCTTTCTATCTACCCTATCTATGCCCCTCATAATTTTGTACACCTCAATCAGGTCCCCCCTCAGCCTTCTCTGCTCTAAGGAAAACAACCCCAGCCTGTCCAGTCTCTCTTCATAGCTGAAGCGCTCCAGCCCAGGTAACATCCTGGTGAATCTCCTCTGCACCCTCGCCAATGCAATCACATCCTTCCTATAGTGTGGCGACCAGAACTGCACACAGTATTCCAGCTGTGGCCTAACTAGCATTTTGTACAGCTCCATCATAACCTCCCTGCTCTTATATTCTATGCCTCGGCTAATGAAGGCAAGTATCCCATATGCCTTTTTAACCACCTTATCCACCTGTTCTGCTGCCTTCAGGGATCTATGTACATGCACACCAAGGTCCCTCTGATCCTCTGTCTTTCCTAGGGTCCTACCATTCATTTTATATTCCCTTGCCTTGTTAGTCCTCCCAAAATGCATCACCTCACACTTTTCAGGGTTAAATTCCATTTGCCACTGTTCTGCCCATCTGACCAACCCGTCTATATCGTCCTGTAGCCTGAGGCTTCCCTCCTCGCTATTTACCACTCCACCAATTTTCGTGTCATATTTATCCAATTCCATTTTGAAAGTGACTATTGAATCTGCTCCCACCGCCCTTTCAGGCAGCGCGTTCCAGATCACAACAACTCGCTGCGTAAAAACAATTCTCCTCATCTCCCCCTCTGGCTCTTTGGCCGATTATCTTCAATCTGTGTCCTCTGGTTACCGACCCTCCTGCCACTGGAAACAGTTTCTCCTTATTTACTCTATCAAAAGCCTTCATGATTTTGAACGCCTCTATTAAATCTCCCCTTAACCTTCTCTGCTCTAAGGAGAACGACCCCAGCTTCTCCAGTCTCCTCCACGTAACTCGTCCCTGGTATCATTCTGGTAAATCTCCTCTGCGACCCTCTCTCGGACAACAGAGAGTGGATTGTGATCAAGTTGAAATGGAGAGGGTTCGTATTATTCGAGGCAATGCTTTCGACAGGAGCTCGGCCTCGTTAATACAGGCAATCAGCATTCAGAGGACACTGCCAGGCACATTCCATTTAATTAAAGCACTTTCGGAGAGATTAATTTGGGCCAGTTTTTGGAAGTAAATGAATAGAGACACAGCTGATTCCCGGCATGTTCTCTGCAAGCGGCTCTCAAATTAGATCAGAGCTTTCCTCTGAATGGTGTCGGCTGTGACTCGGTACCCGAGCCTCGCTCGCCTCCTCACGATACCGTGTGGTGCACGCTTCGTCTGCAGCGAGAGCCACTGACACAGCGCCCAGAGGGGAAGGGGGTTTCGGGGAGATGGGTTTCGGGGGGAAGGGCACCGTGTGCAACGTGGGTCGGTTTCATTTTAGAGCCGATCTCTCCTGTGTTCAGTCTGTCAGTAATGAGAGTGATTGTTCGGGACAAACTCTGGCTCTCTGTCTCGATCAGTCCCTTTCTGGGCAGGACCGGGGCCTGGTTCGGGTCGGGGCAAGACTCGGGCCCGGTTTGGGTAGGGGCACGCCTGGGGCCTGGTTCGGGTCGGGGCAGGCCTGGGCCTGGTTCAGGTAGGGGCAGGCCTGGAGCCTAATTCGGGTAAGGGCAGGCCTGGGGCCTGGTTTACAAGGCAGTACCTGGGGTCTGGTTCGATGGGCAGGCCTGGGGCCTGGTTCGGGTCGGGGCAAGACTCGGGCCTAGTTCGGGTAGGGGCAGGCCTGAGGCCTAGTTCGGGTAGGGGCAGGCCTGGGGCCTGGTTCAGGTAGTGCCAAGACTCGGGCCTAGTTCGGGTAGGGACAGGCCCGGGGCCTAGTTCGGGTAGGAGCACGCCCGGGGCCTAGTTTGGGTAGGGGCATGCCTGGGGCCTGGTTCGGGTCGGGGCAAGACTCGAGCTTAGTTCGGGTAGGGGCAGGCCTGGGGCCTGGTTCAGGTAGGGGCAGGCCTCGGGCCTTGTTTGTGTAGGGGCAGGCCTGGGGTCTGGTTCGGGTAGGGGCAGGCCTGGGGCCTGGTTTGGGTAGGGGCAGGCCTGGGGCCTGGTTCAGGTAGGGGCAAGACTTGGGCCTAGTTCGGGTAGGGGCAGGCCTGGGACCTGGTACGAGGGGGCAGGATCTGGGGCCTGGTTCAAGTGGCAGGACCTGGGGCCTGGTTCGAGAGGCAGGAGCTGGGGCCTGGTTCGGGTAGGGGCAAGATCCGGGCCTAGTTTGGGTAGGGGCAGGACTCAGGCCTAGCTGAGGTAGGGGCAGCGGACTGGGGCCTGGTTCGAGGGGCAGGACCTGGTTGGCCTGGTTCGGGTAAGAAAGCCATCAACCCTTTTTAATCATTTCCTCCTCCCTGTTCCTTCTCTCACTCCAGCTTCCCGCATGATGTAACGGCATTAGGAGAGTTGGCGTCTAATTTTTTAGACCGCCCCCTCAACCCCCTCCATCTTGCTCTGACCGGGAGTGCTGTCTCTTTGAGGGGAGTTGATGAAGCCAGCAGTGTTGCCTTGGGCCCTCGCTCACGGTGTGGGAGAGCGCGAGGGATCGAGAGAGGCAGGAGCTGTTTAGTCCTGGGCCCATCCGGCTGGATAGCGGGAGTGCTGAATGATACCCACTAACTGTTAATCAGCAGAGCTGTTTGCACAACTCAATCAAAAAGCCCTCAGGCCCCGGCACTTTGAACAAGGAAAATAAATCAGCAGTGTGGGCCTTTTCACTGCAAGGCTGGACAAACATACGGCAACTTAAGTTACAGGAGGGAATGCGTGGGGGCTGGGAGGGGGATGGGAGCGAGCGGGAGACAGAGTCACACACTTCTTCTTCTCTTCTTAGTCAGTCCCTCGGAACCGAGGATGACTTGCTTCCACATTAAACATGAGTTCTCAGGTGATTGATGAGTCCAATGCGGGACCTACAGTCTCTGTCACAGGTGGGGCAGACGGTGGTTGAAGGGGCGGGTGGGTGGGGTGCTTGGGTTGACGTGCGCTCCTTCCGCTGCCTGCGCTTGGCTTCCGCTTGCTCCCGGCGGAGAGACTCGAGGTGTTCGGCGCCTTCCCAGATGGTTCTCCTCCACTTTGTGCGGTCTTGGGGCCAGGGATTCCCAGGTGTCGGTGGGGATGTTACACTTTTTTCAAGGAGGCTTTGAGGGTGTCCTTGAAGCGTTTCCTCTGCCCACCTGGGGCTCTCTTGCCGTGTCGGAGCTCTGAGTAGAGCGCTTGTTTTGGGAGTCTCGTATCGGGCATGCGGACAATGTGACCCGTCCATCGGAGCTGATCGAAGCTTTGACCACGCTCAATGCTGGGGATGTTGGCCTGAGAGAGAACACTGACGTTGGTGCGCCTATCCTGCCAATGGATTTGCAGGATCTTGCGGAGGCAGCGTTGGTGGTACCTCTCCAGTGCTTTGAGGTGCCTGCTGTACATGGTCCATGTCTCTGAGGCATACAGCAGGGCGGGTATCACTGCTGCTCTGTAGACCATGAGCTTAGTGCTGGGTTTGAGGTCCTGGTCTTCAAACACTCTCTTCCTCAGGCGACCGAAGGCTGCACTGGCACACTGAAGGCGGTGTTGGACTTCGTCGTCAACATCTGCCCTTGTTGACAGTAGGCTCCCGAGGTATGGAAAACGGTCCACGTTGTCCAAGGCCTTGTCGTGGATTTTGATAATTGGGGGGCAGTTCTGTGTGGCGGGGGCAGGCTGGTAGAGGACCTTTGTCTTACGGATGTTTAGTGTAAGGCCCGTGCTCACGTGCGCTTCGGTGAAGGTGTTGACGATGGTTTGGAGTTCGGCCTCCGACAGAGTCACACACACACAGTGTGAGACACACAGAGAGCGCAAGGCAGGTGGAGATTAAAAGATCGCACGAGAGAGACATAGGTACAGGCAGGCAAGCACACTCAGGCAGAAAGAGAGGGACAGGGAAATACACACACGTGGAACTCGCAGAGGCAGATATAAAACACAAGAGAGTAAAGATGAAAGAATCGCATTTATACACGACCACCGGACGTCCCAGAGCGCTTCACAGACAATGAAGTACTTTTTGAGGTGTTGTAATGTGGGAAACGCAGCAGCCAATTTGTGCACAGCAAGCTCCCACAAACAGCAACGTGATAATGACCAGATAATCTGTTTTAGTGGAGTTGATTGAGGGATAAATATTGGACCCAGGGCACCGGGGAGAACTCCCCCAGCTCTTCTTCGCAATAGTGCCCTGGGATCTTTTACATCCACCTGAGACAGGGCCTCAGTTTAATGTCTGATCCGAAAGACGGCTCCTCTGACAGTGCAGCGCTCCCTCAGCACTGCCCCTCTGACAGTGCAGCGCTCCCTCAGCACTGCCCCTCCGACAGTGCAGCGCTCCCTCAGTACTGCTCCTCTGACAGTGCAGCGCTCCCTCAGCACTGCCCCTCCGACAGTGCGGCGCTCCCTCAGTACTGCCCCTCCGACAGTGCAGCGCTCCCTCAGTACTGCCCCTCCGACAGTGCGGCGCTCCCTCATTCCTCCCCACCGACAGTGCGGCGCTCCCTCAGTACTGCCCCTCCGACAGTGCGGCGCTCCCTCAGCACTGCCCCTCCGACAGTGCGGCGCTCCCTCAGTACTGCCCCTCCGACAGTGCGGTGCTCCCTCAGTACTGTCCCTCCGACAGTGCGGCGCTCCCTCAGTACTGCCCCTCCGACAGTGCGGCGCTCCCTCAGTACTGCCCCTCCGACAGTGCGGCGCTCCCTCAGTACTGCCCCTCCGACAGTGCGGCGCTCCCTCAGCACTGCCCCTCCGACAGTGCGGCGCTCCCTCAGTACTGCCCCTCCGACAGTGCGGTGCTCCCTCAGTACTGTCCCTCCGACAGTGCGGCGCTCCCTCAGTACTGCCCCTCCGACAGTGCGGCGCTCCCTCAGTACTGCCCTTCCGACAGTGCGGCGCTCCCTCAGCACTGCCCCTCCGACAGTGCGGCGCTCCCTCAGTACTGCCCTTCCAACAGTGCGGCGCTCCCTCAGTACTGTCCCTCCGACAGTGCGGCGCTCCCTCAATACTGCCCCTCCGACAGTGTGGCGCTCCCTCAGTACTGCCCTTCCGACAGTGCGGCGCTCCCTCAGCACTGCCCCTCCGACAGTGCGGCGCTCCCTCAGCACTGCCCCTCCGACAGTGCGGCGCTCCCTCAGTACTGCCCTTCCAACAGTGCGGCGCTCCCTCAGTACTGCCCCTCCGACAGTGCGGCGCTCCCTCAGTACTGTCCCTCCGACAGTGCGGCGCTCCCTCAGTACTGCACCTCCCACAGTGCGGCGCTCCCTCAGTACTGCCCCTCCGACAGTGCAGCGCTCCCTCAGTACTGCCCCTCCGACAGTGCGGCGCTCCCTCAGTACTGTCCCTCCGACAGTGCGGCGCTCCCTCAGTACTGCCCCTCCGACAGTGCGGCGCTCCCTCAGTACTGCCCTTCCAACAGTGCGGCGCTCCCTCAGTACTGCCCCTCCGACAGTGCAGCGCTCCCTCAGTACTGCCCCTCCGACAGTGCGGCGCTCCCTCAGTACTGCCCCTCCGACAGTGCGGCGCTCCCTCAGTACTGCCCCTCCGACAGTGCGGCGCTCCCTCAGTACTGCACTGGAGTGTCAGCCTAGATTTTTGTGCTTAAGTCTCTGGAATGGGACTTTAACCCACAATCTTCCTGACTCTGGAGGAGAGGGTGCCACCCACTGAGCCACATCTGACGCACTAGAGAGATCAGACAGAGAGAAAGAGAGACACACACACATACTGCTGGCATCGACAGAGAGAGGTGTACACACACATCGTGAGACAGTCATAGAGAGGCACATAAACAGAGATAGCGAGAGAGATACATGCACAGAATATGAGGCAAACACAGAGACACAGAGCAGAAGAGATGCAGGCAGAAAGAGAGAGAGAGACACAGGTAGAGACACAATAGATTAACGGAAAGAGACACAGAGGTAGAGACATATACGAGCAGAGACAGTGAGAAAGACTGGTGCACAGAATGTGAGCGAGACAGAGATAGAGATACAAAATGTGAAAGAGGGAAAGAAACAGAATGTGAAAGAGAGAGAGATGCAGAATGTGAAAGAGAGAGAGAGATACAGAATGTGAAAGAGAGAGAGAGAGAGACAGAATGTGAAAGAGAGATAGAGATACAGAATGTGAAAGAGAGATAGAGAGAGAGATACAGAATGCGAAAGAGAGAAAAGGGATGGGGAGGAAAAGAACAGAGACACACAAGAGGTGGAGACACATACACTGGGAGAGACAGGGAAAGACACAGAGATACAATACATTAACAGTATCAGTTGAAAGAATGAGAACACAGAAAGGGAAATGGAAAGCGAGAGAAAAAAATTACGGCTAAAGAGGAATGATTATAATTATCTTCCTTAATCCCTATATATTACAAAAAGGGATATGATGGAGAGAGAGGGAGAAAGAATGCCCTCCATTTGTCTTTGAGTGACAGATTATCAATAGAACGAGGAACCCATTGGCACAGTGGGAGTACTGGGTTGTAAATTCAATCTGATCAGCTATTCCGTGCACAGGGGAACTTAATCAAGACGAATGATCTCACAGCCGCACAGAAAGACGCAGATTCTGTGGGCAGCAAAGACAGAGCCCGGCAGGCTGCCAGACATGCCGACGTTCCGTTAAAGAGAGTGACGCGCAGCCCGTCCGGGAATCGAACTCGGGGAAACAAACTGCTGACAGCAGCAGAGGGGAAGCAAAGTTATCCGGGGCCCTCCCCTCGTTGATCCCCTTCTCCCCACGCTGCCAGAAAGCGCTCCCAGGTGGAATGTTGGGCGAGGAAAGGGGATTCGGCGACGCCCACTGCAGTCGAATAGCCGACCCACCCGCTCGCTGTCCGGGCTAGGGTTTTTGAGGAATGGCCGCTCGGGCACGACGCAGGGGGATTCAGCAGAGGTCAACGCACCTCTTGCTTTGTGTGCCTCAGTAACAGCCATCCAGAGACCGTGCACACCACACTCCCCGTCCCGCCGCCCACACCCCCATTACAGCGTCTAGCTGTTTCCAAAATGATCCCAGGGTCTCTATCTCAGAGCTCAGCCCGGGTGTTGGTGTCAACGGTGGCTCAGTGGGCAGCACTCTTACCTCGGGCTCAGAAGGTCGTGGGTTGGAGCTCCACGCCAGAGATTCGAGCCCCATAATCCAGGCTGACGCTCCCAGTGCAGTGCTGAGGGAACGCCGCACTGTCGGAGGGGCGGTACTGAGGGAGCGCCGCACTGTCGAGGGGCAGTACTGAGGGAACGCCGCACTGTCGAGGGGCAGTACTGAGGGAGCGCCGCACTGTCGAGGGGCAGTACTGAGGGAGCGCCGCACTGTCGGAGGGGCAGTACTGAGGGAGCGCCGCACTGTCGAGGGTCAGTACTGAGGGAGCGCCGCACTGTCGGAGGGTCAGTACTGAGGGAGCGCCGCACTGTCGGAGGGGCAGTACTGAGGGAGCGCCGCACTGTCGGAGGGGCAGTACTGAGGGAACGCCGCACTGTCGAGGGGCAGTACTGAGGGAGCGCCGCACTGTCGGAGGGTCAGTACTGAGGGAGCGCCGCACTGTCGGAGGGCAGTACTGAGGGAGCGCCGCACTGTCGGAGGGGCAGTACTGAGGGAGCGCCGCACTGTCGGAGGGGCAGTACTGAGGGAGCGCCGCACTGTCGAGGGTCAGTACTGAGGGAGCGCCGCACTGTCGAGGGTCAGTACTGAGGGAGCGCCGCACTGTCCGAGGGTCAGTACTGAGGGAACGCCGCACTGTCGGAGGGGCAGTACTGAGGGAGCGCCGCACTGTCGGAGGGGCAGTACTGAGGGAGCGCCGCACTGTCGGAGGGGCAGTACTGAGGGAGCGCCGCACTGTCGGAGGTGCAGTACTGAGGGAGTGCCGCACTGTCGGAGGGGCAGTACTGAGGGAGCACTGCACTGTCGGAGGGGCAGTACTGAGGGAGTGCCGCACTGTCGGAGGGGCAGAACTGAGGGAGCGCTGCATTGTCGGAGAGGCAGTACTGAGGGAGCGCCGCACTGTCGGAGGGACAGTACTGGGGGAGCGCCGCACTGTCGGAGGGGCAGTACTGAGAGAGCGCCGCACTGTCGGAGGGGCAGTACTGAGGGAGCGCCGCACTGTCTGAGATGCAGTACTTAGGGAGCGCCGCACTGTGGGAGGGACGGTACTGAGGGAGCGCTGCAATGTCGGAGGGGCAGTACTGAGGGAGCGCCGCACTGTGGGAGGGACGGTACTGAGGGAGCGCTGCAATGTCGGAGGGGCAGTACTGAGGGAGCGCCGCACTGTGGGAGGGACGGTACTGAGGGAGCGCTGCAATGTCGGAAATGCAGTCTTTGGGATGAGATGTTATACCGAAGTCCAGTCCGCTCTCGCTTGGCCACTATTTCGAAGAAGAGCAGGGGGGAGTTCTCCCTGGTGTCCTGGATCAATATCTATCCCTCAACCAACATCACTGAAACAGATTATCTGGTCATTAACACAATGCTGTTTGTGGGAGCTTGCTGTGCGCAAATTGGCTGCCGCGTTTTCTACATTGCCACAGTGACAGCACTGCAAAAGTACTTCATTGACTGTAAAGCACTTTGGGTCGTCCTGAGGCTATTTCAATTCTTTTTTTGATCACTCCTTGTGTGAAGTAAAACGACCTCACATTAAGCAGATTACGCTGACTTCGACCCCCTTGCCCTCCTCTCACTTTTTAGTTGCGGAGTAACAATTAGCTTTCCCATTCGCTTAACTCTCTCGTCTCTCTCTCTCGAAGGTTACCTCTCAGGCGTTTCCTTTCCAGGTTGAACGGCCCCCAGTCTTTCCTCATCACTCAGGCACCTGGCGCGAGGGATCTGCCTCCGCGCAGCCTTCCGCAGTCGAATATCTCCCTCATGTCTCCATGGCCCAGCACGCAGGGTGCGGACTGACCAGGGCTCCCTCTGACTCCTATTCCACTGCTCCGACCGCGCGACGCAACTTGCATTTGTATCAGAGAATCTCACAGCTCGGAAGGAGGCCGTTCGGCCCATCGTGCCTGTGCCGGCTCTTTGAAAGAGATCTCTAATTAGCCCCGCTCTCCCCCTGCTCTTTCCCCGTAGCCCTGTGAATTTTTCTTCCTTTTCAAGAATGTATCTAGTTCCCTTTTGAAAGTTACAATTGAATCTGCTTCCACCGCCCTTTCAGGCAGTGCCTTTAACATGGTAAAACATCCCAAGCTGCTTCACGGGAGTGTAAATCAGACAAAATCTGACACCGAGCCACATAACATAAGAACATACGAATTAGGAGCAGGAGTCGGCCATTCGGCCCCTCGAGCCTGCTCCGCCATTCAATGAGATCATGGCTGATCTTCGACCTCAACTCCATTCACCGGCCCTATCGCCATATCCCTTGATTCCTTTAATATTCAAAAATCTATCGATCTCTGTCTTGAATATACTCAACGACTGAGCCTCCACAGCCCTCTGGGGGAGAGAATTCCAAAGATTCACCACCCTCTGAGTGAAGAAATTTCGCATCATCTCAGTCCTAAATGGCCGACCCCTTATTGTGAGACTGTGACCCCTGGTTCTAGAACCCCCAGCCAGGGGAAACATCCTCCCTGCATCTACCCTGTCAAGCCCTGTAAGAATTTAGCATGTTTCAATCAGATCACCTCTCATTCTTCTAAACTCTAGAGAATATAGGCCTAGTCTACTCAATCTCTCCTCATAGGACAATCCCCCCATCCCAGGAACCAGTCTGGTGAACCTTCGCTGCACTCCCTCTATGGCAAGTATGTCCTTCCTTAGGTAAGGAGACCAAAGCTGTCCACAATACTCCAGGTGTGGACCTCTGGAGATATTAGGACAGGTGACCAAAAGCCTGGTCAAAGAGGTAGGTGTTAAGTAGCATCTTACAGGAGAAGCATAAAGGGGGAGAAATTCGGTCTCGACACGTTTGGGGCGCAATTATCAGCTGGGCGCAAAGTTTAGCGCCTGGCGCTAATTATCCCCTCCGACTGCAAACTTGGCCTCTATTGCCCCTGGAGGTGATTGGAGCGCTAATTCAGGCGCTACACACCTCTCTTAAGGCGCTAACGCCGAGGAGCGAGGCGCTACCTCAGAGCGCTGGCGAAGCTCATGTGATGTCAGTCAGCAATGGAACACTGGCACACTGGCGCCGGCCAGTTCTTAAAGGGAGGGTCGATCTTGCTCTCCGTCCACACCCTGCTCATTGCAGCCTTGAATCTTGGCCTGGAGAGACCTGTACATCAAATCTGCTGGAAAGAACAATGGAGAGGCCCAGGGAAAGAGCTCACAGTGCAGCCTCTTCTAAACCGATACAAGGTCAAATCAAACTGAACCTGCAAAGTGCTGCTCAGTACTCAAAACTCCTTCACACAGTGTTGAATCTCTCCAGAAGTCTCTCTCTCTCTCTCAGAATGTGTGGTGCAAAAATGTCACTGACAAAAGAAGGCAGGAAGCGGTCACCTTTAAATAGCACTCCCCCAGTCCCTTCCCCACTGCAAAACGCTCCCTTCAACCTGTCGTTGCTAGTGGCAGGCGGTAAGGCAGGGGGCGCCACTCAATATCTGGTCCGGGGCGCTACCGGGGCGTTGCGCACTCGACTGACGTCACGATCGGCCGGCGCAGGAGATCGTGGCAGTCGTGTTTAGCGCCAGCGCAAAATGTCTGGTGAATTTCGCGAGCGGCACAAACATCGCCGCGCCCGGGTGCTAGTCACTTTGCGCCCCATTAGCGCCCTCTCACGGGAGGCGCCAAGCAGCCGAACTTTCCCCCCAAAGCCTCTTAATGCCTTTATACCGATGATAACTCCTTCATAGTTTGAGTCCTCAGTCCACATGAACTCAAGCAGTAAACAGATCAGGAGCTGCACCAGGGACTGGCCAGGCCCGGCCCAGCTCATTATCCATATGGGCCTGCTCAATTAATTCAACCAGGAACTCCGTGCCAACCGCAGATGAGTGCCAAGTGGTTGCCCGTGGAGACCAGCAGGGATCGAGTGGCCCGAGCCTAAATCGGGTCTTCGGACGTGAACCAGAGGCAGGGGCGACGGGCAACACCACAGAATTTACAGCATGGAAACAGGCCATTCGGCCCAACTGGTCCATGCCGGCACTTAGGCTCTACGCGAGCCTCCTCCCACCCCTCTTCATCTCACCCCCCATCAACATATCAACAACCTGCCTTTATAAAGCGCCTTTAATGTAGTAAAACGTCCCAGGGCGCTTCACAGGAGCGATTATCAAACCAAATTTGACACCGAGCCACATCAGGAGATATTAGGGACAAGTGACCAAAAGCTTGGTCGAAGAGGTCGGTTTTAAGGAGCGTCTTAAAGGAGGAGAGAGAGAGGCGGAGAGGTTTAGGGAGGGAATTCCAGAGCTCGGGGCCCAGGCGGCTGAAGGCACGGCCGCCAATGGTGGAGCGACGGAAATCGGGGGATGCTCCGTAGGCCAGGATTGGAGGAGAACGGAGATCTCGGAGAGATAGAGAGGGGGACGAGGAGGCCATGGAGGGATTTGAAGACCAGGATGAGAATTTTAAAATCGAGGCGTTGCCGGACCGGGAGTCAATGTAGGTCAGCGAGCAACAGGCGGGGTGATGGGTGAACGGGGACTGGGTGCGAGTTAGGGCACGGGAGCAGCAGAGTTTTGGGTGAGCTCACGTTTACAGAGGGATCCCTCTATTCCTTTCTCCCTCATGTGTTTATCCAGCTCTCCCTTAAATGCATCTGCGCTAACCACTCCCTGTGGTAGCGAGTTCCCCATTCTCACCACTCTCTGGGTAAAGAAGTTTCTCCTGAATTCTTTACTGGATTTATTAGGGACTATCTTACATTGATGCCGAGAGCTATTTGCCCAGATCAGCAGTTATATATAGAGGGACAGTCATCCCGACATATTTAGAGTGGGAATGTATGTAGGGGGAGGGATCGAGAACAGAGTTGGCGCTCGAGACTGATTGCAGTAACTAAACAATATGTTCAAAGCGTCGCTCTGCCTTGCACTCTCTTGAAAAGGAAGATTGCAAATCGCATCATCTTATTTCAAAGTCAAGGACACTTATAGAATGATGACTGGTGACCCTGAACATCTCATCGTTTTTTATGCCTTCTTTGTGTCTTATTTGATCTGAAGACTGGTGCAGGAACCAGCTTATATTACCAGGGCCATTAAACTCCCAGACTCAATAGCCTTTATTAGTTCATTCCCAGGATCTGTAGCTTATTCACTTATTGCCCATCCCCGGTTACCCAGGTTACGGCCGGGTGTCTCTCGGAGCCACCTCAGAGGGCAGTGAGGGGTCATAAGAATGTAAGAAATAGGAGCAGGAGTCGGCCATTCGTCCCTTCGAGCCTGCTCCGCCATTCAATGAGATCATGGCTGATCTTCTGCCTCAACTCCATTCACCGGCCCGAGTGCCATATCCCTTGATGCCCTTACTAGTCAGAAATTCTGTCTTGAATATACCCAACGACTGAACCTCCACAGCCCTCTGGGGTAGAGAATTCCAAAGATTCACCACCCTCGGAGTGAAGAAATTTCATCTCATCTCAGTCCTAAATGGCCTACCCTTTATCCTGAGGCTGTGGCCCCTGGTTCTAGACTCCCCAGCTAAGGGAAACATTCTCCCAGCATCCACCCTGTCAAGCCCTGTAATAATGTTGTATGCTTCAATGAAATCCTCTCTCATTCTTCTGAATTCAAGAGAATACAGGCCTAGTTTACTCAATCTCTTCTCATACGACAGTCCCGCCATCCCAGGAATCAATCTCGTGAACCTTCGTTGCACTCCCTCTATGGCAAGTATATCCTTCCTTAGGTAAGGAGACCAGAATTGTACACCGTACTCCAGGTGTGGTCTCACCAAGGCCTTATATAATTGGACCAGAAAGTGGAAAGTGGACCAGCGTGGACCACTTTCCATACCTCGGGGGCCTACTGTCAACAAGGGCAGACGTCGATGACAAAGTCCAACACCGCCTTCAGTGTGCCAGTGCAGCCTTCGGTCGCCTGAGGAAGAGAGTGCTTGAAGACCAGGACCTCAAACCCAGCACCAAGCTCATGGTCTACAGAGCAGTAGTGATACCCGCCCTGCTGTATGCCTCAGAGACATGGACCATGTACAGCAGGCACCTCAAAGCACTGGAGAGGTACCACCAACGCTGCCTCTGCAAGATCCTGCAAATCCATTGGCAGGATAGGCGCACTAACGTCAGTGTTCTTGCTCAGGCCAACATCCCCAGCATCGAAGCTCTGACCACGCTCGATCAGCTCCGATGGACGGGTCACATTGTCCGCATGCCCGATACGAGACTCCCAAAACAAGCGCTCTACTCAGAGCTCTGACACGGCAGGAGAGCCCCAGGTGGGCAGAGGAAACGCTTCAAGGACACCCTCAAAGCCTCCTTGAAAAAGTGCAACATCCCCACCGACACCTGGGAATCCCTGGCCCCAAGACCGCACAAAGTGGAGGAGAAGCATCCGGGAAGGCGCCGAACACCTCGAGTCTCTTGGCCGGGAGCAAGCGGAAGACGAGCTCAAACAGCGGAAGGAGCGCACGTCAACCCAAACACCCCACCCACCCGCCCCTTCAACCACCATCTGCCCCACCTGTGACAGAGACTGTAGGTCCCGCATTGGACTCATCAGTCACCTGAGAACTCATTTTTAGTGTGGATCCTCGGTTCCGAGGGACTGCCTCAGAAGAAGAGGAGTAGAAGATATAATTGGAGTAAGACTCCTTTACTTCTGCACTCAAATCCTCTTGTAATGAAGGCCAGCATACCATTTGCCTTCCTAATGGCTTGCTGCAGCTGCACATTCACTTTCAGTGACTCCTGCACAAGGACACCCAGGTCGCTTATAGTGAACCATGTCGGTGAAAGACTGGACTCAGGATTAGGCTCAGACCGGGCAATGACGGCAGACACCCTGCCCTGAGTTGCCAGCCGTGGCTCGGTGGGCAGCACCCTCGCCTTCGGGCCTGAGGTACTGCCTTTCGGGGTGAGATCTTAAAATCGAGGTCCCATTCTGCCCTCTCAGGTGGACATAAAAGATTCCCTCCCCTGGCCATGATTGGAAGATGAGCAGAGGCTCTGGAGAGAGAGACACAAGTCCGAACTTGCAGTGACGCTGCGAACTTTCCACCCACTCAGTAACACAATTTCCAGTCTGACCCTTGTCTGAGTTCCCACCAAGATATTTCAGCATCTGCACGCAGCACCAGTAACATGCCGAGCACAGCAAGCCTCTGGGACAGGCCCGAAATAGCCAGGGGTCAGTGGCTATTTTCGATGGCCCCTGGAGTTGGGACTCTGCCTACTTGCTGGCATAGCCCGTGTGTTTGTGTGTGTGTTGAGCTGCGCTACAATCCGTCGGTCCCGGAATACACGGTCTGCGGAGCGCTTGACCGAGGACGACGTCAAGTCAAGCAGCGACATGTGGGGCGGGGGGGGGGGGCGAGTTTAGAGTCGGGCATCTTTCAAGCGCGGGGCGGTGGTGCGGAGCAACAACAACGGCCGATCAATCCTCTTCACCGCCTTCGGGTAGGATCCACGCACCGGGCACTGGGCACAAACGGTCAGTGTGGCTCAGTACCAACACCGAGACTATGGAGCGGGCGTCGGTTAAAGACCGGCGCTATGCCTTTGTTACCTCTAGACTTTCTCTGTTCCAACGAACTCCTGATCAGCCTCCCTCGTTCTACCCTGAATAAACTTGAGGTCATCCAAAACTCGGCGGCCCCGTGTTCTAACTCGCACCAAGCCCCGTTCATAGAAACATAGAAGATAGGAGCAGGAGTCGGCCATTCGGCCCCTCGAGCCTGCTCCGCCATTTAACGCGATCATGGCTAATCATCGAAATTCAGTACCCTGTCCCTGCCTTCTCCCCATACCCCTTGATCCCTTTAGCCTTAAGAAATATATCTAACTCCTTCTTGAATATATTTAATGAATTGGCCTCAACTGCCTTCTGTGGTAGAGAATTCCACAGGTTCACCACTCTCTGGGTGAAGAAATTCCTCCTCATCTCTGTCCTAAATGGCTTACCCCTTATCCTTAGACTGTGACCCCTGGTTCTGGACTCCCCGGCCATCGGGCACATCCTTCCTGCATCTAGTCTGTCCAGTCCTGTTAGAATTTTATAAGTTTCAATGAGATCCCCTCTCATTCTTCTAAACTCCAGCGAGTATAAGCCCAATCGACCCAATCTCTCTTCATACGTTCACCAATCACCCCCTGTGCTCGCTGACCTACATTGGCTCCTGGTTAAGCAATGCCTCGATTTTAAAAGTCTCATTCTTCAAATCCCTCCACGGCCTCCTCGCCGCTCCCTATCTCTGTAACCTCCTCCAGCCCTACAACCCTCCCTATCTCTGTAACCTCCTCCAGCCCCTACAACCCTCCCTATCTCTGTAACCTCCTCCAGCCCTACAACTCTCACTATCTCTGTAACCTCCTCCAGCCCCTACAACCCTCCCTATCTCTGTAACCTCCTCCAGCCCTACAACCCTCCCTATCTCTGTAACCTCCTCCAGCCCCTACAACCCTCCCTATCTCTGTAACCTCCTCCAGCCCTACAACCCTCCCTATCTCTGTAACCTCCTCCAGCTCTACAACACTCCCTATCACTGTACCTCCTCCAGCCCCCTACAACCCTCCCTAT
This sequence comes from Somniosus microcephalus, assembly GCF_052327205.1. Lineage (NCBI taxonomy): Eukaryota > Metazoa > Chordata > Chondrichthyes > Squaliformes > Somniosidae > Somniosus > Somniosus microcephalus. Next base: position 207,588,702 of record NC_140998.1, on the reverse strand, counting down.
CTCTGTAACATCCTCCAGCCCCTACAACCCTCCCTATCTCTGTAACCTCCTCCAGCCCTACAACTCTCACTATCTCTGTAACCTCCTCCAGCCCCTACAGCCCTCCCTATCTCTGTAACCCCCTCCAGCCCCTACAACACTCCCTATCTCTGTAACCACCTCCAGCCCCCTACAACCCTCCCTATCTCTGTAACCTCCTCCAGCCCCACAACCCTCCCTATCTCTGTAACCTCCTCCAGCCCCCTACATCCCTCCCTATCTCTGTAACCTCCTCCAGCCCCCTACAATCCTCCCTATCTCTGTAACCTCCTCCAGCCCCACAACCCTCCCTATCTCTGTAACCTCCTCCAGCCCCCTACATCCCTCCCTATCTCTGTAACCTCCTCCAGCCCCCTACAACCCTCCCTATCTCTGTAACCTCCTCCAGCCCCCTACAACCCTCCCTATCTCTGTAACCCCCTCCAGCCCTACAACCCTGCCTATCACTGTAACCTCCTCCAGCCCCTACAACCCTCCCTATCTCTGTAACCTCCTCCAGCCCCCTACAACCCTCCCTATCTCTGTAACTTCCGCCAGCCCCTACAACCCTCCCTATCTCTGTAACCTCCTCCAGCCCTACAACCCTCCTTATCTCTGTAACCTCCTCCAGCCCCCTACATCCCTCCCTATCTCTGTAACCACCTCCAGCCCTTACAACCCTCCCTATCTCTGTAACCTCCTCCAGCCCCTACAACCCTCCCTATCTCTGTAACCTCCTCCAGCCCCTACAACCCTCCCTATCTCTGTAACCTCCTCCAGCCCCTACAACCCGCCCTATCTCTGTAACCTCCTCCAGCCCCTACAACCCTCCCAGATCTCTGCGCTCCTCCAATTCTGGCCTCTTGCACATACCCCCGATTTCCATCACTCCACCATTGGTGGCCGTGTCTTCTGTTGCCTGGGCCCCGAGCTCTGGAATTCCCTCCCTAAACCTCTCCGCCTCTCTCTCCTCCTTTAAGACGCTCCTTAAAGCCGACCTCTTTGACCAAGCTTTTGGTCACCTGTCCTAATATCTCTTGATGTGTCTTGGTGTCAAATTTTGGTCGATAATCGCTCCTGTGAAGCGCCTTGGGATGTTTTGCTATGTTAAAGGCAGAAACCACCGGCTTGAAAATGCACCAAAGATTGGGCCAATTCTTCGAATTATTTCAGAAGAGTCGGAGCGTGATTAATCTAGTTCAGGCAGAGGGAATTCAGCCTTCTGTTGCAGCAGACTATCGGAGCCAATATTTATCACTTTAATGAGCCTGGACATGAAAGCAGTATTAAATAAACATTGACAAAACGGCCGGGCAGAATCCGCACCACACTCGCACTTCTCCCGCACTGGCCTTCAGACGGTCAAGGAGGAGGCCGTTTGGCCCATCGTGCCCATGCCGGCTCTTTGAACAAGCTCTCCAACAAGTCCCACTCTCCCCCCTCGCTCTTTCCCCGCAGTCCCGCAAAAAAAAAATGTTTCTTTTCAAGAAGAGAGTTGCTAGAATGGTACAAGGGATAGCGTTACCTCGTCGAACGACAGCCTGCATTTATGTAGCGCCTTTAAACGTAGTAAAACGTCGCCAAAATCCAGCAAAATTTGACACCGAGTCACATAAGGAGATATCGGAAACAGAAACAGAAAAATGCTGGAAAAACTCAGCAGGTCAGGCAGCATCCGCGGAGAGAGAAACAGAGTTAACGTTTCAGGTCGATGAACCTTCGTCAGAACTGGAAAAAAGCTGGAGATGGAACAGGTTTTTAAGAAAGTGCAGGGTCCGGGAGAGGGGGGGAGTGGAGGAAAGGTCAAAGGGAAGGTCTGTGATAGGGTGGAAGTCAGGAGAGATTAACAGAGAAAAGGGATGATGGTGCGAGGGGAAAGGAGAGGTAATGGGACAAGTTAAGAGACAAGAGATGGCTCTAGATGAGGTGTAAATGGCACTGGCAGAATGAGCGACAGCTGCCATGGGAGAGAGAGAAACAAAATGGAAAAAAAAGGATAGGGGCCGAGGTTATGGTCTGAAATTGTTGAACTCAATGTTGAGTCCAGAAGACTGTAAAGTGCCTAATCGAAAGATGAGGTGCTGTTCCTCGAGCTTACGCTGAGCTTCATTGGAATAGTGTAAGAGACCAAGGACAGAGAGGTCCGAGTGGGAATGGGGCGGTGAAATAAAGTGACAGGCGACCGGAAGCTCGGGGTCCCCCTTACGGACTGAACGGAGGTGTTCCGCAAACCGGTCACCCAATCTGCGTTTCGTCTCCACAGTGTGGAGGAGAGATCAGGACTGGTGACCAAAAGCTTGGTGGAAGAGGTCGGTTTTAAAGAGCGTCTTAAAGGAGGAGAGAGAGAGGCGGAGAGGTTTAGGGAGGGAATTCCAGAGCTCGGGGCCCAGGCGGCTGAAGGCACGGCCGCCAATGGTGGAGCGATGGAAATCGGGGGGATGCGCAAGAGGCCGGAATTGGAGGAGCGCAGAGATCTCGGAGGGTTGTAGGGGCTGGAGGAGGTTACAGAGATAGGGAGGGTTGTAGGGGCTGGAGGAGGTTACAGAGATAGGGAGGGTTGTAGGGGCTGGAGGAGGTTACAGAGATAGGGAGGTTTGTAGGGGGCTGGAGGAGGTTACAGAGATAGGGAGGGTTGTAGGGGCTGGAGGAGGTTACAGAGATAGGGAGGGTTGTAGGGGCTGGAGGAGGTTACAGAGATAGGGAGGGTTGTAGGGGCTGGAGGAGGTTACAGAGATAGGGAGGGTTGTAGGGGCTGGAGGAGGTTACAGAGATAGGGAGGGTTGTAGGGGCTGGAGGAGGTTACAGAGATAGGGAGGGCTGTAGGGGGCTGGAGGAGGTTACAGAGATAGGGAGGGTTGTAGGGGCTGGAGGAAGTTACAGAGATAGGGAGGGTTGTAGGGGCTGGAGGAAGTTACAGAGATAGGGAGGGCTGTAGGGGGCTGGAGGAGGTTACAGAGATAGGGAGGGTTGTAGTGGCTAGAGGAGGTTACAGAGATAGGGAGGGTTGTAGGGGCTGGAGGAGGTTACAGAGATAGGGAGGGTTGTAGGGGCTGGAGGAGGTTACAGAGATAGGGAGGGTTGTAGGGGCTGGAGGAGGTTACAGAGATAGGGAGGGTTGTAGGGGCTGGAGGAGGTTACAGAGATAGGCAGGGTTGTAGGGGCTGGAGGAGGTTACAGAGATAGTGAGAGTTGTAGGGGCTGGAGGAGGTTACAGAGATAGGCAGGGTTGTAGGGGCTGGAGGAGGTTACAGAGATAGGGAGGGTTGTAGGGGCTGGAGGAGGTTACAGAGATAGGGAGGGTTGTAGGGACTGGAGGAGGTTACAGAGATAGGGAGGGTTGTAGGGGCTGGAGGAGGTTACAGAGATAGGGAGGGTTGTAGGGGCCGGAGGAGGTTACAGAGATAGGGAGGGTTGTCGGGGCTGGAGGAGGTTACAGAGATAGGGAGGGTTGTAGGGGCTGGAGGAGGTTACAGAGATAGGGAGGGTTGTAGGGGCTGGAGGAGGTTACAGAGATAGGGAGGGTTGTAGGGGCTGGAGGAGGTTACAGAGGTGAGATTGTTTAACCGGGTTGGGCGCGCAGCCAACACTTTCCTCAGCGCACAAGGTGTAAATTTTTTTATGGAATCTCGCGAAGTTGAAGAGAAAACGTGTCAAGAGATCTCGAAGAAACCTTCTTTCTTTAACAAGAATCTCTCGGACGGTCGGCGCTGCCTTTGGACAGCAAACGCTTGATCAGCGAGGCGGAATTTCTCACGGCAATTGAACAGCAGTATCTCAGGGACGGAACTGTAGTGTATGTACCTTTAAGAGGGAACTACTTTTACAGCTCCTGTATACTGTAGTACCGGCAGTGACCACACCTGTATATAAGCCTTCAGCATGCCTCTGTACCCCCAGTCTTGAGACTACCCTACTCCAGTAAATACCTGTTGATTGCTAAGTTACAGCATCCGTGCGGTTATTGAAAACATCATACTCTCCGAATCACGGATCTAACAGGAACGAGCCACCACACGGAACAAAGGTTCGGCTCGATGACGGACGTCCTGAGCACTGATTGGCTGACACCGAAAGAGGCCCGTTGACCGTTTTCAGCCATTCCCACGCACCCCCGCCACCCCACACCTCTCAGCTGGGGTACTGAGTCCAATTCATAGAAACATAGAAGATAGGAGCAGGAGTAGGCCATTCGGCCCCTCGAGCCTGCTCTGTCATTTAATGAGATCATGGCTGATCATCCAAATTCAGTACCCTGTCCCTGCCTTCTCCCCACATCCCTTGATCCCTTTAGCCTTAAGAAATATATCTAACTCCTTCTTGAATATATTTAATGAATTGGCCTCAACTGCCTTCTGTGGTAGAGAATTCCACAGGTTCACCACTCTCTGGGTGAAGAAATTCCTCCTCATCTCTGTCCTAAATGGCTTACCCCTTGTCCTTAGACTGTGACTTCTGGTTCTGGACTCCCCCACCATCGGGAACATCCTTCCTGCTTCTCGTCTGTCCAGTCCTGTTAGAATGTTATAAGTTTCAATGAGATCCCCTCTCATTCTTCTAAACTCCAGCGAGTATAAGCCCAATCGACCCAATCTCTCCTCATACGTCATTCCTGCCATCCCAGGTATCAGTCTGGTGAATCTTCGCTGAACTCCTTCCATGGCAAGAACATCCTTCCTCAGATAAGGCGATCAAAACTGCACACAATACTCAAGGTGTGGTCTCACCAAGGCCCTGTACAACTGCAGCAAGACATCCTTGTTCCTGTACTCGAACCCTCTCGCTACAAAGGCCAATTCTGTTCGCCACAATTTCTAGAATCGTAGACATTTACAGCACAGAAGGAGGCCATTCGGCCCGTCGTGTCCGTGCCGGCCGACAAAGAGCTATCCGGCCCAATCCCACTTTCCAGCTCTCGGTCCGTAGCCCTGGAGGTTACGGCACTTCAAGCGCATATCCAAGTACTTTTTAAATGTGATGAGGGTTTCTGCCTCTCCCACCCTTTCAGGCAGTGAGTTCCAGACCCCCACCACCCTCTGGGTGAAAAAAGTTCTCCTCAACTCCCCTCTAATCCTCCGACCAATTACTCTAAATCTCTGCCCTCTGGTTATTGACCTCTCTGCTAAGGGAAATAGGTCCTTCCTATCCACTCTATCTAGGCCCCTCATCATTTTATACACCTCAATTAAATCTCCCCTCAGCCTCCTCTGCTCCAAAGAAAACAACCCCAGCCTCTCCAATCTTTCCTCATAGCTAAAATAAAATTAGAAAGGATGTCAAGGTTTTGGAGAGTGTGCAGGAGAGATTGGCCAGAATGGTTCCAGGGATGAGGGACTTCAGTGATGTGGAGAGACTGGAGAAGCTGGGGTTGTTCTCCTTAGAGCAGAGAAGGTTAAGGGGAGATTGACTAGAATGGTCCCGGGGATGAGGGACTTCAGTGATGTGGAGAGACTGGAGAAGCTGGGGTTGTTCTCCTCGGAGCAGAGAAGGTTAAGGGGAGATTGACTAGAATGGTCCCGGGGATGAGGGACTTCAGTGATGTGGAGAGACTGGAGAAGCTGGGGTTGTTCTCCTCGGAGCAGAGAAGGTTAAGGGGAGATTGACCAGAATGGTTCCAGGGATGAGGGACTTCAGTGATGTGGAGAAGCTGGGGTTGTTCTCCTTAGAGCAGAGAAGGTTAAGAGGAGATTGACTAGAATGGTACCGGGGATGAGGGACTTCAGTTACGTGGAGAGACTGGAGAAGCTGGGGCTGTTCTCCTTAGAGCAGAGAAGGTTAAGGGGAGATTTAATAGAGGTGTTCAGAATCATGAGGGGTTATGATGGAGTAAATAAGGAGAAACTGTTTCCAGTGGCAGGAGGGTCGGTAACCAGAGGACACAGATTGAAGATAATCGGCCAAAGAACCAGAGGGGGAGATGAGGAGAATTGTTTTTACGCAGCGAGTTGTTGTGATCGGGAACGCGCTGCCTGAATGGGCGGTGGGAGCAGATTCAATAGAAACTTTCACAAGGGAATTGGATAAATATTTGTTGGGGAGAACATTGTACAGCTACGGGGAAAGAGCAGGGGGGAGTGGGACTAATTGGAGAGCTCGTTCAAAGAGCCGGCACAGGCACGATGGGCTGAATGGCCTCCTCCTGTGCAGTAAGATATTTCAATTGTCCCCCTCCCCCTATACAGAACCTGCGGAGGGGGTAATTAATGTGATGGAGACACTCTGACGGCAGACACAAGCCAGCTGGGCCCGTTGTCCATCAGCAGCAGGAGGTGCCTCAGTCACCAGATGTCTCCTCTGCTTTCTTTCCCTCTCGCAATCCCTTAATTGGGCCCCCACAGAGATTCAGACCCCTTGGTCAACAGTGCAAGAGCAAACCTGACCATTTCACACGCTCAGTCACGCTGGGCGCCCTTTCAGGAACTATCGACGGGCACACTGATAGCAAAAGACTGGGGGGAAAGTTATTAGCACGGACCCATAACATTAACATTGTGCGACGCTCTGTATTTGTCCCCTCATTGCCAGTGACAGGCCTGTGCCCACCAGTACTGTACCCCAGTGTTATACAGTGACAGACCTGTCCCCACCAGTACTGTACCCCAGTGTGATACAGTGACAGACCGGTACCCACCAGTACTGTACCCCAGTGTTATACAGTGACAGACCTGTACCCACCAGTACTGTACCCCAGTGTGATACAGTGACAGACCTGTACCCACCAGTACTGTACCCGTGTTATACAGTGACAGACCTGTACCCACCAGTACTGTACCCCAGTGTTACAGAGTGACAGACCTGTACCCACCAGTACTGTACCCGTGTTATACAGTGACAGACTTGTACCCACCAGTAATGTACCCCAGTGTTATAGTGACAGACCTGTACCCACCAGTACTGTACCCCAGTGTTATACAGTGACAGACCTGTACCCACCTGTACTGTACCCCAGTGTTACAGAGTGACAGACCTGTACCCACCAGTACTGTACCCCAGTGTTATACAGTGACAGACCTGTACCCACCAGTACTGTACCCCAGTGTTATACAGTGACAGACCTGTACCCACCTGTACTGTACCCCAGTGTTACAGAGTGACAGACCTGTACCCACCAGTACTGTACCCGTGTTATACAGTGACAGACCTGTACCCACCAGTACTGTAACCCAGTGTTATACAGTGACAGACCTGTACCCACCAGTATTGTACCCCAGTGTTACACAGTGACAGACCTGTACCCACCAGTACTGTACCCCAGTGTTATACAGTGACAGACCTGTACCCACCAGTACTGTACCCCAGTGTTATACAGTGACAGACCTGTACCCACCAGTACTGTACCCCAGTGTTACACAGTGACAGGCCTGTGCCCACCAGTACTGTACCCCAGTGTTATACAGTGACAGACCTGTACCCACCAGAACTGTAACTGTGTTATACAGTGACAGACCTGTACCCACCAGTACTGTACCCGTGTTATACAGTGACAGACCTGTACCCACCAGTACTGTACCCCAGTGTTATACAGTGACAGACCTGTACCCACCAGGACTGTACCCCAGTGTTATACAGTGACAGGCCTGTACCCTCCAGTACTGTACCCCAGTGTTATACAGTGACAGACCTGTACCCACCAGTACTGTACCCCAGTGTTATACAGTGACAGGCCTGTACCCACCAGTACTGTAACTGTGTTATACAGTGACAGACCTGTGCCCACCAGTATTGTACCCCAGTGTTATACAGTGACAGACCTGTACCCACCAGTACTGTACCCCAGTGTTATACAGTGACAGACCTGTACCCACCAGTACTGTACCCCAGTGTTACAGTGACAGACCTGTACCCACCAGTACTATACCCCAGTGTTACAGCGACAGACCTGTACCCACCAGTACTGTACCCCAGTGTTACAGCGACAGACCTGTACCCACCAGTGCTGTACCCCAGTGTTATACAATGACAGACCTGTACCCACCAGTACTGTACCCCAGTGTTATACAGTGACAGACCTGTACCCACCAGTACTGTACCCCAGTGTTACAGCGACAGACCTGTACCCACCAGTACTGTACCCCAGTGTTATACAGTGACAGACCTGTACCCACCAGTACTGTACCCCAGTGTTATACAGTGACAGACCTGTACCCACCAGTACTGTACCCCAGTGTTATACAGTGACAGACCTGTACCCACCAGTACTGTACCCCAGTGTTATACAGTGACAGACCTGTACCCACCAGTACTCTACCCCAGTGTTATACAGTGACAGACCTGTACCCACCAGTACTGTACCCCAGTGTTAAACAGTGACAGACCTGTACCCACCAGTACTGTACCCCAGTGTTATACAGTGACAGACTTGCACCCACCAGTACTGTACCCCAGTGTTATACAGTGACAGACCTGTACCCACCAGTACTGTACCCCAGTGTTATACAATGACAGACCTGTACCCACCAGTACTGTACCCCAGTGTTATACAGTGACAGACCTGTACCCACCAGTACTGTACCCCAGTGTTATACAATGACACACCTGTACCCACCAGTACTGTACCCCAGTGTTATACAATGACACACCTGTACCCACCAGTACTGTACCCCAGTGTTATACACTGACACACCTGTACCCACCAGTGTTGTACCCTAGTGTTATACAGTGACAGACCTGTACCCACCAGTACTGTACCCCAGTGTTATACAGTGACAGACCTGTACCCACCAGTACTGTACCCCAGTGTTATACAGTGACAGGCCTGTACCCACCAGTACTGTACCCCAGTGTTATACAGTGACAGACCTGTACCCACCAGTACTGTACCCCAGTGTTATACAGTGACAGGCCTGTACCCACCAGGACTGTACCCCAGTGTTATACAATGACAGACCTGTACCCACCAGTACTGTACCCCAGTGTTATACAGTGACAGACCTGTACCCACCAGTACTGTACCCCAGTGTTATACAGTGACAGGCCTGTACCCACCAGGACTGTACCCCAGTGTTATACAGTGACAGACCTGTACCCACCAGTACTGTACCCCAGTGTTATACAATGACAGACCTGTACCCACCAGTACTGTACCCCAGTGTTATACAATGACAGTCCTGTTTTTTGCACAGTTTGAACAAGTACACTGAAACCTTCGCACAGTTTGCGATACATTTGACTGAATCACTTTTGGCAGGAGCCTTAATGTCCATCACTTCCTGATTCCCCATCACAGTGTTGCTATGGAGACCAGGCCCACCTTCAGTAGGCTTGCCCCATGTAGATAATTTGCCAATTCGGTCTCCAAGACTGAGCCCTGTGATTGATTTCCAGCAGAGCTTCTAGGCTGACGGCAGATCAGGAAACGTCCAGGCTTTTATAGGCCCCAAATCCAATTCAGGTATCTCAGCACAGGCCGGAAGGCTCCAGAACCTTCTGGCCTGTACGGCTCAAGGCCGCACTGGCACCCATCACCGTCCTGTGAATTTTAACACCTCCACCAACATACCCTGGATAAACACCGAATCAGGCCCTCCTGTCGGAAGGGCAGGAGGCTACGAGCCACCACACAGCCACAAGTTACCAAAAACTTTACTTAACATAAATACCGTGGCAACAAGAGCAGGTCAGTGGCTGGGAATTCTGCGGCGAGTGTCTCACCTCCTGACTCCCCAAAGCCTTTCCACCATCTACAAGGCACAAGTCAGGAGTGTGATGGAATACTCTCCACTTGCCTGGATGAGTGCAGCTCCAACAACACTCAAGAAGCTCGACACCATCCAGGACAAAGCAGCCCGCTTGATAGGCACCCCATCCACCACCTTAAACATTCACTCCCTCCACCACCGGCGCACCGTGGTTGCAGTGTGGACCATCTACAAGATGCACTGCAGCAACTCGCCAAGGCTTCTTCGGCAGCACCTCCCAAACCCGCGACCTCTTCCAGCTAGAAGGACAAGGGCAGCAGGCGCATGGGAACACCACCACCTCCAAGTTCCCCTCCAAGTCACACACACCATCCTGACTTGGAAATATATCGGCCGTTTCTTCATCGTCGCTGGGTCAAAATCCTGGAACTCCCTCCCTAACAGCACTGTGGGAGCACCTTCACCACACGGACTGCAGCGGTTCAAGAAGGCGGCTCACCACCACCTTCTCAAGGGGCAATTAGGGATGGGCAATAAATGCTGGGCTTGCCAGCGACGCCCACATCCCCGAGAATGAGTAAATAAAAAGTGAAGGCTGTCCATCAATGGCCAGGCCCTGACCTTGCTCCAGGCATCGTGCAACCCTGGGACCTCATAAATCCTTGGATAGACCCAACAACAATAATAGCAACAACATGCATTTATATAGCACCTTTAATGTAGTAAAACGCCCCAAGACAACATTTGACACCGAGCCACATAAGGAGATATTAGGACAGGTGACCAAAAGCTTGGTCAAAGAGGCCGGTTTTAAGGAGTGTCTTAAAGGAGGAGAGAGAGGCGGAGAGGTTTAGGGAGGGAATTCCAGAGCTCGGGGCCCAGGCGGCTGAAGGCACGGCCGCCAATGGTGGAGCGATGGAAATCAGGGATGTGCAAGAGGCCGGAATTGGAGGAGCGCAGGGATCTGGGAGAGTTGTGGGGCTGGAGGAGGTTACAGAGGTAGGGAGGAGGCGAGGAGGCCATGGAGGGGTTTGAAAACAAGGATGATAATTTTGAAATCGAGGCGCTGCTTAACCGGGAACCAGTGGAGGTTAGCGAACAACAGGGGGGTGATGGGCGAACGGGACTCGGTGCGAGTTTTGGAGGATCTCAAGGGTAGAACATGGGTTGAACCCCTGGAACCACCCAGCCCCTGACACTGCCCAGAGGCGGATTGTAACCCAGGCCTAGCCTGGTAAAAAATTATTACGTTGCAACGACCATTGTGAAGCTAGATCAGAAAATAGCCGGACACCATGGAGAACATGATCCAATAAACAGCTGTCTCCTCAAACACAACTGGGCTCGAAGTAACAGCTGGCCTCTTTCAAGCTGCCCTCATCAATCATGAGCGGAATTCATTAAACCCTCGTTCTTCCACCCAAGAAAATAGATTGCAAACTCACACCACCCTTCTTTATTACGATCCTCCCTCGCTTGGGTTGTATGACAGTCTCAGGGATCTGAATCTCTGGCTCACCCTCCGCAGGAGGGACAGTACTGAGGGAGTGCTGGACTGTCGGAGGGGCGGGTACTGAGGGAGCGCCGCACTGTCGGAGGGGCAGTACTGAGGGAGCGCCGCACTGTCGGAGGGGCAGTACTGAGGGAGCGCCGCATTGTCGGAGGGACAGTACTGAGGGAGCGCCGCACTGTCGGAGGGGCAGTACTGAGGCAGTGCTGCACTGACGGAGGGGCGGTACTGAGGGAGCGCCGCACTGTCGGAGGGGCAGTACTGAGGGAGTGCTGCACTGACGGAGGGGCAGTACTGAGGGAGTGCTGCACTGACGGAGGGGCAGTACTGAGGGAGCGCCGCACTGTCAGAGGGGCAGTACTGAGGGAGCGCCGCATTGTCGGAGGGACAGTACTGAGGGAGCGCCGCACTGTCGGCGGGGCAGTACTGAGGCAGTGCTGCACTGACGGAAGGGCAGTACTGAGGGAGCGTCGCA
>NC_140998.1:207567064-207572064 GCF_052327205.1 Somniosus microcephalus | reverse complement strand
GAAGGAGAGAGAGAAGGGAACAGGGCGTGAAGGAGAGAGAGAAGGGAACAGGGCGTGAAGGAGAGAGAGAAGGGAACAGGGAGTGAAGGAGAGAGAGAAGGGAACAGGGAGTGAAGGAGAGAGAGAAGGGAACAGGGAGTGAAGGAGAGAGAGAAGGGAACAGGGGGTGAAGGAGAGAGAGAAGGGAACAGGGAGTGAAGGAGAGAGAGAAGGGAACAGGGGGTGAAGGAGAGAGAGAAGGGAACAGGGAGTGAAGGAGAGAGAGAAGGGAACAGGGGGTGAAGGAGAGAGAGAAGGGAACAGGGGTGAAGGAGAGAGAAGGGAACAGGGAGTGAAGGAGAGAGAGAAGGGAACAGGGCGTGAAGGAGAGAGAGAAGGGAACAGGGCGTGAAGGAGAGAGAGAAGGGAACAGGGAGTGAAGGAGAGAGAGAGAAGGGAACAGGGGGTGAAGGAGAGAGAGAAGGGAACAGGGGGTGAAGGAGAGAGAGAAGGGAACAGGGCATGAAGGAGAGAGAGAAGGGAACAGGGAGTGAAGGAGAGAGAGAAGGGAACAGGGCGTGAAGGAGAGAGAGAAGGGAACAGGGCGTGAAGGAGAGAGAGAAGGGAACAGGGCATGAAGGAGAGAGAGAAGGGAACAGGGAGTGAAGGAGAGAGAGAAGGGAACAGGGAGTGAAGGAGAGAGAGAAGGGAACAGGGGTGAAGGAGAGAGAGAAGGAAACGGGGTGAAGGAGAGAGAGAAGGGAACAGGGCATGAAGGAGAGAGAGAAGGGAACAGGGCATGAAGGAGAGAGAGAAGGGAACAGGGAGTGAAGGAGAGAGAGAAGGGAACAGGGAGTGAAGGAGAGAGAGAAGGAAACAGGGGGTGAAGGAGAGAGAGAAGGGAACAGGGAGTGAAGGAGAGAGAGAAGGGAACAGGGAGTGAAGGAGAGAGAGAAGGAAACAGGGGGTGAAGGAGAGAGAGAAGGGAACAGGGAGTGAAGGAGAGAGAGAAGGGAACAGGGAGTGAAGGAGAGAGAGAAGGGAACAGGGAGTGAAGGAGAGAGAGAAGGGAACAGGGCGTGAAGGAGGGAGAGAAGGGAACAGGGAGTGAAGGAGAGAGAGAAGGGAACAGGGCATGAAGGAGAGAGAGAAGGGAACAGGGGGTGAAGGAGAGAGAGAAGGGAACAGGGCGTGAAGGAGAGAGAGAAGGGAACAGGGAGTGAAGGAGAGAGAAGGGAACAGGGAGTGAAGGAGAGAGAGAAGGGAACAGGGAGTGAAGGAGAGAGAGAAGGAAACAGGGGGTGAAGGAGAGAGAGAAGGGAACAGGGCATGAAGGAGAGAGAGAAGGGAACAGGGGGTGAAGGAGAGAGAGAAGGGAACAGGGAGTGAAGGGGAGAGAGAAGGGAACAGGGCATGAAGGAGAGAGAGAAGGGAACAGGGCGTGAAGGAGAGAGAGAAGGGAACGGAGTGAAGGAGAGAGAGAAGGAAACAGGGCATGAAGGAGAGAGAGAAGGGAACAGGGAGTGAAGGAGAGAGAGAAGGGAACAGGGAGTGAAGGAGAGAGAGAAGGGAACAGGGCGTGAAGGAGAGAGAGAAGGAAACAGGGCATGAAGGAGAGAGAGAAGGGAACAGGGAGTGAAGGAGAAAGAGAAGGGAACAGGGGGTGAAGGAAAGAGAGAAGGGAACAGGGAGTGAAGGAGAAAGAGAAGGGAACAGGGAGTGAAGGAGAGAGAGAAGGGAACAGGGAGTGAAGGAGAAAGAGAAGGGAACAGGGAGTGAAGGAGAGAGAGAAGGGAACAGGGAGTGAAGGAGAAAGAGAAGGGAACAGGGGGTGAAGGAAAGAGAGAAGGGAACAGGGAGTGAAGGAGAAAGAGAAGGGAACAGGGCGTGAAGGAGAGAGAGAAGAGAACAGGGAGTGAAGGAGAGAGAGAAGGGAACAGGGAGTGAAGGAGAGAGAGAAGGGAACAGGGGGTGAAGGAAAGAGAGAAGGGAACAGGGAGTGAAGGAGAAAGAGAAGGGAACAGGGCGTGAAGGAGAGAGAGAAGAGAACAGGGAGTGAAGGAGAGAGAGAAGGGAACAGGGAGTGAAGGAGAGAGAGTAGGGAATAGGGCGTGAAGGAGAGAGAGAAGGGAACAGGGAGTGAAGGAGAGAGAGTAGGGAATAGGGCGTGAAGGAGAGAAGGGAACAGGGCGTGAAGGAGAGAAGGGGGAAGAGGGGGAAGGAGAGAGAGAAGGGGTAACAGAGAGTGGATGAGAGAGAGAAAGAAACAGAGAGTGGAGAAGAGGGAGAAAGGGGGGGAACAGGGGGTGAAAGAGGGAAAGAGAAGGGAACGCACAGTTTGCAGGAGAGAGAGAAGGGAACAAGACCCACATGAAAGGAGAGAGGGGGAGCCTTAGACACAAAGAGAATCCAGAGAGACTGGAAGAACGGAGTGTGTATGGGAGAGAGAGAGAGAAAGAGGAGAAATAGGATCTGAGAGAGAGAGAACTCCCGCCCGCAGTCCGGGAAGTTTGGGATGTTGGCGAGTCAGGAATGAGGGAGAATCAAAATCTGACTGAAGTCTCCTCGCTGGCAGAGAGGGGATTTCACACACAAGGAAAATCAACGCAATCTGACCCGGGAGAAACCGCACCACTCGAAATTGACGCGGAAACTAACACAGCAAGAGAAAGCAGCAAAATAAAATAAACACATCGGTGAATATCACACACACACACACACACACAGAGCCTGGCCACCTGCTGAGATCTGTCTGTGTGTGTGTGTGTGTGTGAAGTTTAAACAAGCATGGCTAGTTTTATTTGCAAATATACTTGCACAGCGGAATAATCCTCCTCGTTTATTTGTTTTCTAAAAATGCAAATTGTTTTGTTTTTACCTGCAAAAGCAGTGGCGAACAGTAGGATTCCTCGCAGCCAATTCATGCTCTCCAAGCTGTGTGTTCACAGGAGTTCACAGACTCAAACAGTGAACATCTCTCACTTCAGTCTCTCTCGACTCTAGTCAATCAGTCGTGACGTTATTGGAGTCCCGGCCCCTCGGGACAAGAGAGGGGGGGCGGCAGAGAGAGAGTGAGATGAAGATTTAAAGCAAATTTAAGTTCTGACCCACGCAACACAGCATTCAAGATTCTCAAAGAGCAATTGTCTTATTCCATGCACCTTATGGAAATACAAATGGCAGCAGCAATGTCGACCCTGGTGTCTTGTTAAAGACTGCAAGCACTGATTGCTGATGTGTTAACTATTGAGACCACACCTTGAGTATTGTGTGCAGTTTTGGTCGCCTTATCTGAGGAAGGATGTTCTTGTCATGGAGGGAGTGCAGCGACGATTCACCAGGCTGATACCTGGGGTGGCAGGAATGATGTATGAGGAGAGATTGGGTCGATTGGGCTTATACTCGCTGGAGTTTAGAAGAATGAGAGGGGATCTCATTGAAACTTATAAAATTCTAACAGGACTGGACAGACTAGATGCAGGAAGGATGTTCCCGATGGTCGGGGGGTCCAGAACCAGGGGTCACAGTCTAAAGATAAGGGGTAAGCCATTTAGGACAGAGATGAGGAGGAATTTCTTCACCCAGAGAGTGGTGAACCTGTGGAATTCTCTACCACAGAAGGCAGTTGAGGCCAATTCATCAAATATATTCAAGAAGGAGTTAGATATATTTCTTAAGGGTAAAGGGATCAAGGGCTATGGGGAGAAGGCAGGGACAGGGTACTGAGTTTGGATGATCAGCCATGATCGCATTGAATGGCGGAGCAGGCTCGAGGAGCCGAATGGCCTACTCCTGCTCCTATCTTCTATGTTTCTATGTTTCTATGAGATTAGTGCCGGGTTTGAGGTCCTGGTCCCGGCACTAAGCTCATGGTCTACAGAGCAGTAATGATACCCGCCCTCCTGTATGCCTCAGAGACATGGACCATGTACAGCAGGCACCTCAAAGCACTGGAGAGGTACCACCAACACTGCCTCCGCAAGATCCTGCAAATCCATTGGCAGGATAGGCGCACCAACGTCAGTGTTCTCGCTCAGGCCAACATCCCCAGCATCGAAGCTCTGACCACGCTCGATCAGCTCCGATGGACGGGTCACATCGTCCGCATGCCCGATACGAGACTCCCGAAACAAGCGCTCTACTCGGAGCTCCGACACTGCAAGAGAGCCCCAGGTGGGCAGAGGAAACGCTTCAAGGACACCCTCAAAGTATCTGAGGGACTGCCTAAGAAGAAGGAAGAGGTTATCTACCTGTGTCCTATTTGCAATTCACCTTTATTTTCTGTCCAGTTTAACCTGCCCCGCTCCGCCCCCCCTTCTCCTGTCTGGCACTCCCTGGTCGGTACAGGGTCTGCAAGCTGGTCACTGGGCTGGACTACACCCCATCCACTAGCAGTCTTCTTCTTAGGCAGTCCCTCGGAACCGAGGATGACTTGCTTCCACACTAAAAATGAGTTCTCAGGTGACTGATGAGTCCAATGCGGGACCTACAGTCTCTGTCACAGGTGGGGCAGACGGTGGTTGAAGGGGCGGGTGGGTGGGGTGCTTGGGTTGACGTGCGCTCCTTCCGCTGTTTGCGCTTGGCTTCCGCTTGCTCCCGGCGAAGAGACTCGAGGTGTTCGGCGCCTTCCCGGATGCTTCTCCTCCACTTTGTGCGGTCTTGGGGCCAGGGATTCCCAGGTGTCGGTGGGGATATTGCACTTTTTCAAGGAGGTTTTGAGGGTGTCCTTGAAGCGTTTCCTCTGCCCACCTGGGGTTCTCTTGCCGTGCCGGAGCTCCGAGTAGAGCGCTTGTTTCGGGAGTCTCGTATCGGGCATGCGGACGATGTGACCCGTCCATCGGAGCTGATCGAGCGTGGTCAGAGCTTCGATGCTGGGGATGTTGGCCTGAGCAAGAACACTGACGTTGGTGCACCTATCCTGCCAATGGATTTGCAGGATCTTGCGGAGGCAGCGTTGGTGGTACCTCTCCAGTGTTTTGAGGTGCCTGCTGTACATGGATCCTCTCCAGTGCTTTGAGGTG
>NC_140998.1:207529564-207554564 GCF_052327205.1 Somniosus microcephalus | reverse complement strand
ACACACACACACACACACACACACACTCACACTCACACACACACTCACACACACACACACACACACACACACTCTCACACACACACACACTCACACACACTCACACACACACACACACTCACACACACTCACACACACACTCACACACACACACACACTCACACACACACTCACACTCACACACACACTCACACACACACTCACACTCACACACACACTCACACACACACACACACACACACACACTCTCACACACACACACACTCACACACACTCACACACACACTCACACACACACACACACTCACACACACACACTCACACACACACACTCACACACACACTCACACACACACTCACACACACACACACACTCACACACACACACACTCACACACACACACTCACACACTCACACACACACACTCACACTCACACACATACTCACACTCACACACTCACACACACACTCACACACACACTCACACTCACACACACACACTCACACACACACACTCACACTCACACACACACTCACACACATACTCACACTCACACACTCACACACACACTCACACACACACACTCACACACACACTCACACACACTCACACTCACACTCACACACATACTCACACTCACACACTCACACACATACTCACACTGACACACACACACACACTCTCACACACACACTCACACACACTCACACTCACACACACACTCTCACACATACTCACACTCACACACTCACACACACACTCACACACACACACTCACACACTCACACACACACACACTCACACTCACACACACACTCACACACACACTCACACACACACACTCACACACACACTCACACACACACTCACACACACACTCACACACTCACACACGCTCTCACACACACTCACACACACACTCACACACACACTCACACACTCACTCACACACACACGCACACACTATCACAAACACACACACACTCACTCTCTCTCATGCACAAATACACACACACGCTCACACATACTCACACACTCACACACACTCTCACAAACACACTCACACACACAATCACATACACACTCTCACACAATCACTCACTCTCACACACAAAAACACACACACACTCACACACACACTCTCAGAAACATTCACACACACACTCTCACACACGCTCTCACACACACTCACACTCACACATACTCACACAGTCACACTCACACACTCACAGATACACTCTCACACACACACACGCACACACATTCACACACACTCACACACACACTCACACATACTCACACTCACACACACACTCACACACATCACAAACACACTCACACTGTCACACACACTCACACTCACACACACTCACACTCACACACACTATCACAAACACACACACACTCACACACACACACTCACACACACTATCACAAACACACTCACACACACACTCACACTCACACACACTCACTCACTCACACTCACACACACTATCACACTCACACACACTCTCACAAACACACTCACACACACTCACATTCACACTCTCACACACTCACTCACTCTCACACACAAATACACACACACACTCACACATACTCTCACAAACACACTCACACACACACTCACACTCACACACACTCACTTACTCACACTCACACACACTATCACACTCACACACACTCTCACAAACACACTCACACACACTCACATTCACACTCTCACACACTCACTCACTCTCACACACAAATACACACACACACTCACACATACTCTCACAAACACACTCACACAAACACTCACATTCACACTCTCAGACAATCACACTCACACATACTCACACACTCAGACACACTCACACTCACACACACTCACGCACTCACACACACTCACACTCACATGCACACACATACACTCACACACTCACACACTCACACACACACTCACTCACACACACTCACACACACACTCACACACATCACAAACACACTCACACACTCACACACACTCACACACACTCACACTCACACACACTATCACAAACACACACACACTCACACACTCACACACACACTCACACACACTCACACTCACTCACACTCACACACACTATCACAAACACACTCACACACACACTCACACATTCACACACTCACACAAATACACACACTCGCACACACACACTCACACTCACACACACACTCACACTCTCACGTGCACACGCACTCACACAGACACACACACACACAGACACACACACTCACACACTCAAACACATACTCACACGCTCATGCGCACACACACACACTCACACACACACTCACACACACACACTCACACACACACTCACACACACACACTCACACACACACACTCACACACACACACACACTCACACACTCAGTCACACACTCACACACACACTCACACACACACTCTCACACACACAAATTCACACACACTCACGCACGCTACAGACACTCACCCGCACACATACTCACACTCACGCACACACTCAGACACACTCACACACACATTTACTCAATCTCACAGACACACACAAA
This sequence comes from Somniosus microcephalus, assembly GCF_052327205.1. Taxonomy (NCBI): domain Eukaryota; kingdom Metazoa; phylum Chordata; class Chondrichthyes; order Squaliformes; family Somniosidae; genus Somniosus; species Somniosus microcephalus. The sequence goes on along the minus strand of NC_140998.1, from coordinate 207,551,994 downwards.
CACTCACTTACACACACACACTCACACACATTCACACACACGCTCACACACTCACACACACGCGCACACACTCACACACACACGCGCACACACACTCACACTCACACACACACACTCACTCACATTCACACACACACTCACACACACTCACACACTCACACACATTATCACACTCGCACGCTCACACACTCACTCACATACACCCTCAGACAAACACTCACACACTCCCACACTCTAACACTCACACACACGCACTCTCATACTCACACACACGCGCACTCGCACTCACACACACACGCAGACACTCCAGCGACTTCAGCATACAATCTAGGCCGACACTCCCACTGCAGTACTGAGGGGGCGCTGCAATGTCGGAGGGGCAGTACTGAGGGTGTGCTGCACTGCCAGAGGGGCAGTACTGAGGGAGCACCGCACTGTCAGAGGGGCAGTACTGAGGGAGCGCCGCACTGTCGGAGGGGCAGTACTGAGGGTGTGCTGCACTGCCAGAGGGGCAGTACTGAGGGAGCACCGCACTGTCAGAGGGGCAGTACTGAGGGAGCGCCGCACTGTCGGAGGTGCCGTCTGTCAGATATGCTCTCTCAGGTGGACATGAAAGATCGCACGGACACTATTGGGAGAAGCACAGGATGTCTCTCAGCGACCTGAGTTCTTTGAACATAAGTGGATGTTGTTGTTGTTTCGAGAAAAAAACCTGTTCGCAAAGTACATCTGGTCAATTTCTCAATGTGTTCCTCTTTTGACTGTTAAGCTGTAGCACCTCCACTAGGGAGGCTGTAATTGCAGCATGACAGTTTACATCTGAAATTTCCATTCTAATTGAAGGCGAAGGATTTCATAAGAGGAAATTTTGCCAGGGTTTCTGTGCACCTATAATATTTCATCCATAAAATAAAAAGGTTATAAAAATAAGCACTTTAGAAGTAAAAATGTTTCTCCACATGTGGTTTGTGTTTGATAAAGTTTAGCTTTGCTGGTTCGACCCGGGTTGGCAGATGATTTGCTCTGTAAAATGCTTCGCTAGCTCCATCAGTTTTCTTGGCAACACATCAAGCGGGCCGTTCCCCCTCCTCTGCATTTCTGCTTGTGGTTTCTGACGCAATCCTCGTTTTCTCTTTTCCCTTTGTTGAACGCTATCTGACAATCTGAGCTTCTTGTACAGAGATTGCCCGTCGAATTGTTTGGAAAGTGCGGCTGAGTTTGTGGGGAGCCTGGGGGTGGGGAAGTTGGGGGGTGGGGGGTGTTGGGAGGGTGAGGGCTGGGGCGAGTCAGGTGAACAAGAAAGCTACTCTGGAAATTCAAAAACATAGTCATTTTAATTGACGGTTTGGAGTCTAAACATTAAAACACCTTTATACTGAAAACCAGGTGATGCCTGCTGCCTGTCTATGTATCCATCTCTTTGTCTGCTCGTCTATCTATCTATCTATCTATCTCTCTATCTCTCTCTACCTCTCTCTCTCTCTATCTATCTATCTCTCTCTCTATCTCTCTCTCTCTATCTATCTATCTCTCTATCTCTCTATCAATTCAATTCAATTCAATTCAATACAATCAATTCAAATGCTTTATTGGCATGAAAGTTTACAGAGAACCATATTGCCAAAGCTTACATAGCAAAAAGGTACAGTTTTCCAACATTCTGTAGGTGTCAATCGATTTGACATTTGTTGGGTACATACAATATTACTTTTAAACAATATTAATTTTAAACAGTCTTTCTACTTCATTTGGTACGTTCAATATTAATTTTAAACAGTCTTAATTTTAAACAGTCCTCAGGTTGTGACATGTTGTTACATATTTGGCCCCAAGGTATGGTCTGTCTCCTTCTCCCAGGACTAATCTCAATTTTGACAGGTCATCCAGTTCCTTGAAATCTGGGGTTGTTTGGCTTAGCTTGTTGAATAATATGTTTCTTGATGTGTTGAATTTTTCGCATTTTAGGAGGAAATGCATTTCTGTTTCAACCTCGCTGGCCAGACATTGATCGCATATTCTATTCTCTCTAGGCTGCCAGGATTTCTTGTATCTGCCTTTTTCAATTTCCAGTTGGTGGTCGCTTAGTCTGTACCTGGTGAGGGTCTGTCTCTGTTTTGTGTCTCTGATGGTCGTGAGGTAGTCTGCCAGTTTATATTCTCTTTTTAGGGCCCGGTAACATTCTAATCTGCTTTGGCTTTCGGTTATTTTGTTCCAATGTTCCAGGTAGGTTTCTTTGCATTGTTTAATGATTTGGTTCACTCGGATTGGTGTTTGGACGGCTGTGTTGGTCTGGGGCTGGTCAGGGTCCGGCTGAGTACTTAGTTTCAGTAGCAGCTGACTCAGGGGACTCTTTTCTGGGTTTAGCACTTGGGTCTGAAAGGCTTTGAAATGAAGGGTGTCTGGGGAGCTAGATTTGAGGTGATTTAGGAAGTTTAGTGCTCGTTTTTGGATGTTTATTATCAGTGGGTATCTGCCTAGTTCGGCTCTGCATGCATTTGTTGGCGTTTTTCTTTGGGTGCGAAGGATGCTTCGGCAGAATTCTGCATGTAGGGCTTCTATTGTGTGTTTTTCCCATTTAGTGTAGCTTTGGTGATTTAGCGGGCCCCATACTTTACTACCGTACAGTGCAATGGGCAGGATTATGCTGTCAAATATTTTGAGCCAGATTTTGATTGGGATTTGGATGTTGTAGAATTTTCTTTTTATTGCATATAGGGCTCTTTGGGCTTTTTCTTTTAGTGCATTCACTGCTATGCTGAAGCTCCCTGATGCTGTAATAGTTAGACCCAATCTCTCTCTCTCCCTCTATCTATCTCTCTCTCTCTCTATCTCTCTATCTCTCTCTCTATCTCTCTCTCTCTGTCTCTATCTCTTTCTATCTCTCTCTATCTCTCTCTGTCTCTATCTCTCTCTATCTCTCTATCTCTCTCTCTATCTCTCTCTCTGTCTCTCTCTCTGTCTCTATCTCTCTCTCTCTGTCTCTATCTCTTTCTGTCTCTCTCTATCTCTCTCTGTCTCTATCTCTCCCTGTGTCTCTATCTCTCTCTGTCTCTCTCCCTCTATCTCTCTCTTTCTCTTTCTCTCTCTCTCTGTCTCTCTCTCTCTATCTCTCTCTCCATCTCGCTCTCTGTCTCTATCTCTCTCCCTATCGCTATCTCTCTCTCTCTATCTCTCTCTGTCTCTATCTCTCTCTCGCTTGCTCTCTCTAGCTCTCTCTCTCCGTATCTCTCTCTCTATCTCTCTCTCTGTCTCTCTCTCTGTCTCTCAATTCAATTCAATTCAATTCAATCAATTCAATTCAAATGCTTTATTGGCATGAAAGTTTACAGAGAACCATATTGCCAAAGCTTACATAGCAAAAAGGTACAGTTTTCCAACATTCTGTAGGTGTCAATCGATTTGACATTTGTTGGGTACATACAATATTACTTTTAAACAATATTAATTTTAAACAGTCTTTGTACTTCATTTGGTACGTTCAATATTAATTTTAAACAGTCTTAATTTTAAACAGTCCTCAGGTTGTGACATGTTGTTACATATTTGGCCCCAAGGTATGGTCTGTCTCCTTCTCCTAGGACTAATCTCAATTTTGACAGATCATCCAATTCCTTGAAATCTGGGGTTGTTTGGCTTAGCTTGTTGAATAATATGTTTCTTGATGTGTTGAATTTTTCGCATTTTAGGAGGAAATGCATTTCTGTTTCAACCTCGCCGGCCAGACATTGATCGCATATTCTATTCTCTCTAGGCTGCCAGGATTTCTTGTATCTGCCTTTTTCAATTTCCAGTTGGTGGTCGCTTAGTCTGTACCTGGTGAGGGTCTGTCTCTGTTTTGTGTCTCTGATGGTCGTGAGGTAGTCTGCCAGTTTATATTCTCTTTTTAGGGCCCGGTAACATTCTAATCTGCTTTGGCTTTCGGTTATTTTGTTCCAATGTTCCAGGTAGGTTTCTTTGCATTTTTTAATGATTTGGTTCACTCGGATTGGTGTTTGGACGGCTGTGTTGGTCTGGGGCTGGTCAGGGTCCGGTTGAGTACTTAGTTTCAGTAGCAGCTGACTCAGGGGACTCTTTTCTGGGTTTAGCTCTTGGGTCTGAAAGGCTTTGAAATGAAGGGTGTCTGGGGAGCTAGATTTGAGGTGATTTAGGAAGTTTAGTGCTCGTTTTTGGATGTTTATTATCAGTGGGTATCTGCCTAGTTCGGCTCTGCATGCATTTGTTGGCGTTTTTCTTTGGGTGCGAAGGATGCTTCGGCAGAATTCTGCATGTAGGGCTTCTATTGTGTGTTTTTCCCATTTAGTGTAGCTTTGGTGATTTAGCGGGCCCCATACTTCACTACCGTACAGTGCAATGGGCAGGATTATGCTGTCAAATATTTTGAGCCAGATTTTGATTGGGATTTGGATGTTGTAGAATTTTCTTTTTACTCTCTCTCTCTCTGTCTCTCTCTTTCTCTCTCTCTGTCTCTCTCTCTACCTCTATCTATCTCTCTCTCTCTATCGCGCTCTGTCTCTCTCTCTCTCTATCTATCTATCTCTTTCTCTCTATCCCTATCTCTCTCTGTGTGTCTCTATCTTTCTCTCTATCTCTCTCCATCTCTCTCTGTCTCTATCTCTCTCTCTCTCTCTGTCTCGCTCTCTCTCTCTCTCTCAGTTCAGTTCAGTTCAGTTCAAATGCTTTATTGGCATGAAAGTTTACAGAGAACCATATTGCCAAAGCTTACATTGCAAAAAGGTACAGTTTTCCAACATTCTGTAGGTGTCAATCGATTTGACATTTGTTGGGTATATACAATATTACTTTTAAACAATATTAATTTTAAACAGTCTTTCTACTTCATTTGGTACGTTCAATATTAATTTTAAACAGTCTTACTTTTAAACAGTCCTCAGGTTGTGACATGTTGTTACATATTTAGCCCCAAGGTATGGTCTGTCTCCTTCTCCTAGGACTAATCTCAATTTTGACAGATCATCCAATTCCTTGAAATCTGGGGTTGTTTGGCTCAGCTTGTTGAATAATATGTTTCTTGATGTGTTGAATTTTTCGCATTTTAGGAGGAAATGCATTTCTGTTTCAACCTCGCCAGCCAGACATTGATCGCATATTCTATTCTCTCTAGGCTGCCAGGATTTCTTGTATCTGCCTTTTTCAATTTTCAGTTGGTGGTCGCTTAGTCTGTACCTGGTGAGGGTCTGTCTCTGTTTTGTGTCTCTGATGGTCTCTGTCTCTGTCTCTCTCTCCCTCTCTCTCTATCTCTCTCTATCTCTCTCTGTCTCTATCTCTCTCTCTCTCTCTCTCTTCCTCTATCTCTCTCTCTATCTATCTCTCTGTCTCTCTCTCTCTCCCCCTCTCTCTCTCCCTCTATCTATCTCTCTCTCTGTCTCTCTCTCTCTCCCCCTCTCTCTCTCCCTCTATCTATCTCTCTCTCTGTCTCTCTCTCTCTCCCCCTCTCTCTCTCCCTCTATCTCTCTCTCGCTATCTATCTCTCTCTATCTATCTCTCTATCTCTCTCTATCTATCTTTCTATCTCTCTCTCTCTCTTTATCTCTCTCTCTCTCTCTGCCTCTCTCTCTCTGTCTCTATCGCTCTCTCTCTATCTCTCTATCTCTCTCTCTATCTATCTCTCTCTATCTCTCTATCTCTCTCTCTATCTATCTCTCTCTATCTCTCTCTATCTCTCTCTCTCTCTCTATCTCCCTCTCCCTCTATCTCTCTCTCTCTGTCTCTCTGTCTCTCTCTCTCTCTATCTCTCTCTCTGTCTCCATCTCTCAGTTCAAATGCTTTATTGGCATGAAAGTTTACAGAGAACCATATTGCCAAAGCTTACATTGCAAAAAGGTACAGTTTTCCAACATTCTGTAGGTGTCAATCGATTTGACATTTGTTGGGTATATACAATATTACTTTTAAACAATATTAATTTTAAACAGTCTTTCTACTTCATTTGGTACGTTCAATATTAATTTTAAACAGTCTTACTTTTAAACAGTCCTCAGGTTGTGACATGTTGTTACATATTTAGCCCCAAGGTATGGTCTGTCTCCTTCTCCTAGGACTAATCTCAATTTTGACAGATCATCCAATTCCTTGAAATCTGGGGTTGTTTGGCTTAGCTTGTTGAATAATATGTTTCTTGATGTGTTGAATTTTTCGCATTTTAGGAGGAAATGCATTTCTGTTTCAACCTCGCCAGCCAGACATTGATCGCATATTCTATTCTCTCTAGGCTGCCAGGATTTCTTGTATCTGCCTTTTTCAATTTCCAGTTGGTGGTCGCTTAGTCTGTACCTGGTGAGGGTCTGTCTCTGTTTTGTGTCTCTGATGGTCGTGAGGTAGTCTGCCAGTTTATATTCTCTTTTTAGGGCCCGGTAACATTCTAATCTGCTTTGGCTTTCGGTTATTTTGTTCCAATGTTCCAGGTAGGTTTCTTTGCATTTTTTAATGATTTGGTTCACTCGGATTGGTGTTTGGACGGCTGTGTTGGTCTGGGGCTGGTCAGGGTCCGGCTGAGTACTTAGTTTCAGTAGCAGCTGACTCAGGGGACTCTTTTCTGGGTTTAGCTCTTGGGTCTGAAAGGCTTTGAAATGAAGGGTGTCTGGGGAGCTAGATTTGAGGTGATTTAGGAAGTTTAGTGCTCGTTTTTGGATGTTTATTATCAGTGGGTATCTGCCTAGTTCGGCTCTGCATGCATTTGTTGGCGTTTTTCTTTGGGTGCGAAGGATGCTTCGGCAGAATTCTGCATGTAGGGCTTCTATTGTGTGTTTTTCCCATTTAGTGTAGCTTTGGTGATTTAGCGGGCCCCATACTTCACTACCGTACAGTGCAATGGGCAGGATTATGCTGTCAAAAATTTTGAGCCAGATTTTGATTGGGATTTGGATGTTGTAGAATTTTCTTTTTATTGCATATAGGGCTCTTCGGGCTTTTTCTTTTAGTGCATTCACTGCTATGCTGAAGCTCCCTGATGCTGTAATAGTTAGACCAAGGTAGGTGTAGCTCATAGTGTGTCCTATAGTGGTATCACTGAGGGTAAACTGGTATTTGTTTTCCTGACATCTGGGTCTTTTCTGAAAAATCATGATGTTGGTTTTCTTTAGATTTACTGTTAGAGCCCAATTTTGGCAGTATTTGTCGAGTAGGTCTAGTTGTTGCTGTAATCCCTGTTCTGTGGGAGACAGCAGAACCAGGTCGTCCGCATAGAACAGGGATTTCACTTCTCCATCCATCTCTCTCTCTCTCTCTATCCCTCTCTCTCTCCCTCTCTCTCTATCTCACGGTGGCATAGTGGTTAGCACTGTTGCCTCACAGCGCCAGGGACCCGGGTTCAAATCCGGCCTCGGGTGACTGTCTGTGTGGAGTTTGCACATTCTCCCCGTGTTTGCGTGGGTTTTCTCCGGGTGCTCCGGTTTCCTCCCACAGTCCAAAAGATGTGCGGGTTAGGTTGATTGGCCATGACAAAAATTGGCCCTTAGTGTTAGGGTGGGGTTACGGGGTTACGGGGATAGGGCTTGTGTGGGATGGCTGTCGGTGCTAGGGTTTGGATGATCAGCCATGATCTCGTTGAATGGCGGAGCAGGCTCGAAGGGCCGAATGGCCTGCTCCTGCTCCTATCTTCTATGTTTCTATCTCTATCTCTCTATCTCTATCTCTCGCTCTCTTTATTTCTCTCTCTCTCTCTCTCTGCTGATCCATGTCAGGGACAGTGGGCATTCTTGAAGTCAGCTCCTATCTGTACTGAAGGCCTCCTGTCGGTCCAGTGATTGGTTTGAGTGCCCGTGTGCCTGGGCCCTGACTGACAGCAGCTAGCAGATGGTGTTGTGTGGCCCCCTGAGCGGCCGTTGCCCAGCACCAATCAATGGCGAGGCCAGCCACATGCAGGGCTGGCTCCCTCTCCCCAGCTGACGGGACAGCCAGTTGGGAGTGGGAAGCGAGAGGCCGGAACTTTTCCCAACTCACTTCAAAGACCCTTTGCTTCTTCCAGCCCTCGCTCGGGCTAGTCCCAGCACCGTAGTCTGCAGGCTGCTGAACAAAGACTCTTTGAAAAGCATTCTGCACAGCAGAATGACACAGTGCAAGTTCAATTGAATGAATTCAAATCACCCTCTGGTGGTGCACTTTGGAAGGACACGGTGCCATGTTTAACTTGCCTACACAGATCAAGAAAATCTCCGATTGATCAGGAGAGATATCTAGACCACAACGAGAATACTGTGTGCAGTTCTGGTCACCACATTACAGGAAGGATGTGATTGTACTGGAGAGGGTGCAGAGGAGATTTACGAGGATCTTGCCTGGGCGGGGGAATTTTAGCTATGAAGAAAGATTGAATAGGCTGATAGCAAAATACTGCAGATGCTGGAAATCCGAAATAACAACAGAGAATGCTGGAAAAACTCAGCAGGTCAGGCAACATCCGTGGAGAGAAATTTGAGTCGACGTTTCAGGTTGAGACCCTTTTTCAAAACTGGAAAGAAAAGAAAATAGATCGAAGGCAGGGCTGCGATCGAACAAGGTTACTGCCACACTGCTTCTGGGAATGCCTACCTTGAAGAAGTTCTGCTCTTCTCTTTGACGGGATCTCCGTTTGGCTCTTCAACCTTGTTCGATCGCAGCCCTGCCGTCGATCTATTTTCTTTACTTTCCAGTTTTGAAAAAGGGTTTCGACCCGAAACGTCAACTCAAATTTCTCTCCAGGGATGTTGCCTGACCTGTTGAGTTTTTCCAGCATTCTCTGTTGTTATTTCTGAATAGGCTGGGGTTGTTTTCATTGGAACAGAGGAGGCTGAGGGGAGATTTAATTGAGATGTATAAAATGATGAGGGGCCTGGATAGAGTGGATAGGAGGGACCTATTTCCCTTAGCAGAGAGATCAATAACCAGGGGGGCAGAGATTTAAAGTAATTGGTCGGAGGATTAGAGGGGAGTTGAGGAGAACTGTTTTCACCCAGAGGGTGGTGGGGGTCTGGAACTCACTGCCTGAAAGGGTGGGAGAGGCAGAGACCCTCATCACATTTAAAAAGTACTTGGATAGGCACTTGACGTGCCGTAACCTACAGGGCTACGGACCGAGAGCTGGAAAGCGGGATTGGGCTAGATAGCTCTTTGTCGGCCAGCACGGACACGATGGGCCGAATGGCAGCCTTCTGTGCTGTGAATCTCTATGATCCTATGATCCAGAAGAGTCCCATATTGATCAGGTGGGTATAACATAGGTCAATAACCCTCTGGGTCCGAAGGTCGCGTGTCCAAGTCCCCACTCCAGAGACTCGAGCACATAATCCAGTTCGACACTCCCAGTGCCAGTACTGAGGGAGCGCCGCACTGTCGGAGGGGCAGTACTGAGGGAGCACTGTCGGAGGGGCAGTACTGAGGGAGCTCCGCACTGTCGGAGGTGCCCTCTTTCAGATGAGATGTTAAAACGAGGCAGAAAGAGTGAGGGAGATAGAGAGGGGAGACCCAAAGCCACCACTGACAGTACGCTGGTCTGCGGCTGCAATCAAAGGCACCTTACACACTCACTCCAGCTAGCTAATGACTCAACAATCACACACACCCCTCGACTCTCAGTGGAGTTCCGTTCACAATGCTCGCGAGCTCATAACAAGTGACCCCCTTCCTGTTTTTCCCGCTGAGCTGAGAGTGTTACCCGAGTGCAAACATTTGTGTTCATGTCTGTCTGTGTTGGTGCGAGCCTGTGTTTCTGTCTGTGTTTGTCTGAGTGTTTTTTGCATCTGTTTGTGTTATATTCAGGTGTCGGCGTGTTTGTCAGTCCGCGCTTATGTATTTGTGTTTGTGTTTGGTTGTGTCTTTGTGTGTGCGCTTCTGTGAGTGTGTACTTGCATGCACGTGTGTTTGTGTGCATGCTTGTGTGCATCTGTGCTTGCATGTGTGGTTGTGCACATATGCAAATGCATATGTGGCTGTGTGCACAGACATGTTCATGTGTGGTCGTGTACATAGATGCATGCATGTGCGGTTGTATGCATAGACGCATGCATGTTTGGTTGTATGCATAGATGCATGCAAGTGTGGTTGTATGCATAGATGCATGCATGTGTGGTTGTGCACATATGCAAATGCATATGTGGCTGTGTGCACAGACATGTTCATGTGTGGTTGTGTACATAGACACATGCATGTGCGGTTGTATGCATAGACGCATGCATGTTTGATTGTATGCATAGATGCATGCAAGTGTGGTTGAATGCATAGGTGCATGCATGTGTGGTTGTGTACATATGTGCGTGCATGTGTGGTTTTGCATGCATGTGTGGCTGTGTGCATGTAGGTGTGGTTGTGTGCATAGATGCATGCATGTGTGGATGTGTGCATGCATGTGCGGTCGTGTGCATAGACGCATGCATGTGTGGCTGTGTGCATAGACACATGCATGTGTGGTTGTGTGCATCTGTGCATGCATGTGTGGTTCTGAGCACATGCGTTTGTGTGCATGGGCACATGCGCATGTGTCTGCCTATCTGATAGACAATGGGAGATGTTACTTTATTGAACGCTGAACCCATTGCACCTTGAACGCATTGTACCGTGAACCCATTGACCCCTGAAATCATTGAACCCTGAACCCATTGAACCCTGAACCCATTGACCCCTGAACCCATTGAACCTTGAACACATTGTACCCTGAACCCATTGACCCCTGAAACCATTGAAACCTGAACACATTGAACACTGAACCCATTGACCACTGAACTCATTGAACCCTGAACCCATTGAACCCTGAACCCATTGAACCCTGAACCCAGTGAACCCTGAACCCAGTGAACCCTGAACCCATTGAACCCTGAACCCAGTGAACCCTGAACCCAGTGAACCCTGAACCCAGACAACCCTGAACCCAGTGAACCCTGAACCCAGTGCATCCTCTGGGTATCTCCAGTGTTTCTTGTTGTTAATCCTGATTCTCCCAATCGCCCCTCTTAGCACAAACACCGCTCGGTGAAACATTAATTCTCCACGCCGCTTTGCAAGATGTTTATAATGTTCTAGCACAAGAATGATTTTTTTATGTGCTCCAAGTTCTGAATTATTTAGATGAGATCTTATAGACAAATTGCCTCTCTTGACTCGATAAACAGAGGCAGTTAATGCCTCGGCCATGGATCATTCAATCCACCAGGCAGAATCCCACCAGCCGGTTACTTAACCCACTCCCCTCTCTCCCCAAGCCTTAGTGTGGCGTGGTGCTGAGGCACATAGTTCAGCAAGATCCCAGGGTATATCCCTGTTCCGTCCTGGATTGGCGGCTCACACATGGAGGGGGGGGTGGTGCTATAATAGGCCTCAGGACCCATGGGTATGGGAGATTGAAACTCAGGCATGATTCTCGTTCCCCAGTGTCCCCAGCGGCGGTGTGGAGGGGTTCTGCTGTGATGCACCCCATGTCCAAATAGCCCAGAGATTTCCTGTTGTGTGTGACTCAGTGCAATACAGGAGGAAGGATGTCTTGCTGCAGTTGTACAGGGCCTCGGTGAGACTACACCTGGAGTAGTGTGTGCAGTTTTGGTCGCCTTATCTGAGGAAGGATGTTCTTGCCATGGAAGGAGTGCAGCGAAGATTCACCAGACTGATACCTGGGATGGCAGGAATGATGTATGAGGAGAGATTGGGTTGATTGGGCTTATATTCGCTAGAGTTTAGAAAAATGAGAGGGGATCTCATTGAAACTTATAAAATTCTAACAGGACTAGACAGACTAGATGCAGGAAGGATGTTCCTGATGGCCGGGGAGTCCAGAACCAGGGATCACAGTCTAAGGATAAGGGGTAAGCCATTTAGGACTGAGATGAGGAGGAATTTCTTCACCCAGAGAGTGGTGAACCTGTGGAATTCTCTACCACAGAAGGCAGTGGAGGCCAGTTCATTAAATATATTCAAGAAGGAGTTAGATATATTTCTTAAGGCTAAAGGGATCAAGGGATATGGGGAGAAAGCAGGGACAGGGTACTGAATTTGGATGATCAGCCATGATCTCATTAAATGGCGGAACAGGCTCGAGGGGCCGAATGACATACTCCTGCTCCTATCTTCTATGTTTCTATGTTTCGATACTGGTGGGTGCATTGACCAGCTGAGTGCTATGGTGTTGATGAGCTGTCGGCCATAGCTCAGTGACAGCCCTGTGTCTCTGTGGAGAAATGTGCAGCCTGTGCGGTACGAGGCCAGGGAGACCAGAGGCACTGGAGCAGGTGCAAAAAAGATTTCCACGGGTGATACCAGAACTGAGATGCAATAACAATCAGGAAAGGCCTGACCAGGCTGGAGCTCCTTCCTCTAGAAAAGAGAAGGCTGGGGGGGTGAACTGATAGTGGTCTTCAAGATAATGAAAGGGCTTGATAGGATAGACATAGAGAAGATCTTTCCACTAGCAGAGTCCAAAACTAGGGGCCTCAAATATGAGAGTCACCAAATGGGAATTCAGGAGAAACTTCTTTACCCAGAGAGTGGTGAGAATGTGAAACTCTCTACCACAGGGAGTGGTTGAAGCGAAGAGCACAGATACATTTAAGGGGAGGCTGGATAAACACATGAGGGAGAAAGGAATAGAAGGAGATGTTGACGGGGTGAGATGAAGAGGGGTGGGAGGAGGCTGGTGTTGATGGGGTGAGATGAAGAGGGGTGGGAGGAGGCTGGTGTTGATGGGGTGAGATGAAGAGGGGTGGGAGGAGGCTGGTGCTGATGGGGTGAGATGAAGAGGGGTGGGAGGAGGCTGGTGCTGATGGGGTGAGATGAAGAGGGGTGGGAGGAGGCTGGTGGTGAAGGGGTGAGATGAAGAGGGGTGGGAGGAGGCTGGTGTTGATGGGGTGAGATGAAGAGGGGTGGGAGGAGGCTGGTGTTGATGGGGTGAGATGAAGAGGGGTTGGAGGAGGCTAGTGTTGATGGGGTGAGATGAAGAGGGGTGGGAGGAGGCTGGTGTTGACGGGGTGAGATGAAGAGGGGTCGGAGGAGGCTGGTGTTGACGGGGTGAGATGAAGAGGGGTGGGAGGAGGCTGGTGTTGACGGGGGGAGATGAAGAGAGGGTGGGAGGAGGCTGGTGTTGATGGGGTGAGATGAAGAGAGGGTGGGAGGAGGCTGGTGTGGAGGATAAACACCGGCACGGACTAGTTGGGCCAAATGGCCTGTTTCTGTGCTGTGAATTGTACGTAGATCTTTGTAGATCCCAGCCTCCATCTCTATTCTGCATTGGATTACACAAAATTACACAGAATATATGGCACAGAAAGAGGCCATTCGGCCCAACCAGTCCATGGGCGTTTATGCTCCACTCCAACCTCCTCCCGTCTTTCCTCATCTCAATCTATCAGCGTAACCCTCTATTCCCTTCTCCCTCCTGTGCTTGTCCAGCCTCCCCTTAAATGCATCGATACTATTCGCCTCGACCTCTCCCTGTGGTAGCAAGTTCCCCATTCTCACCACTCTCTGGGTAAAGAAGTTTCTCCTGAATTCCCTATTGGATTTCTTGATGACTATCTTCCAATGATGGCCTCTAGTTATGCTCTTCCCCACAAGTGGAAACATTCTTTCTGTATCCACTCTATCAAAACCTTTCATCATTTTATAGACCTCGATTAGTGGGCCAGTGCAGCCTTCGGTCGCCTGAGGAAGAGAGTGTTTGAAGACCAGGACCTCAAACCCAGCACCAAGCTCATGGTCTACAGAGCAGCAGTGATACCCGCCCTGCTGTATGCCTCAGAGGCATGGACCATGTACAGCAGGCAGCTCAAAGCACTGGAGAGGTACCACCAACGCTGCCTCCGCAAAATCCTGCAAATCCATTGGCAGGATAGGTGCACCAATGTCATTGTTCTTGCTCAGGCCAACATCCCCAGCATCGAAGCTCTGACCACGCTCGATCAGCTCCGATGGACGGGTCACATTGTCCGCATGCCCGATACGAGACTCCCAAAACAAGCGCTCTACTTGGAACTCCGACACGGCAAGAGAGCCCCAGGTGGGCAGAGGAAACGCTTCAAGAACACCCTCAAAACCTCCTTGAAAAAGTGCAACATCCCCACCGACACCTGGGAATCCCTGGCCCAAGACCACACAAAGTGGAGGAGAAGCATCCGGGAAGGTGCTGAACACCTCGAGTCTCTTTGCCGGGAGCAAGCGGAAGCCAAGCGCAGGCAGCGCAAGGAGCGCACGTCAACCCAAGCACCCCACCCACCCGCCCCTTCAACCACCGTCTGCCCCACCTGTGACAGAGACTGTAGGTCCCGCATTGGACTCATCAGTCACCTGAGAACTCATTTTTAATGTGGAAGCAAGTCATCCTCGGTTCCGAGGGACTGCCTAAGAGAAGAGAGCCACTCTGTCAAAAGCTTTCATAATTTTATAGACCTCTATTAGGCCGCCCCTGTAACTCTGCAAAGGTCAGTGTTTGGTAGGCAATTTTTGAATTTGGGTGCCTTCAGGAGCCCAAAGTAGGCCCAAAGCCTAACTTTAGGCCCGCTCTGTTTGGCTGTGAAGAGAAAGTTTAAAAATGCGCCTTTTCGTCACCTTAGAGACTCTAACTGTAGTGTATGTAACCTGTACTACCTTAAGAGGATACCTTAAGGTGATGGACTACTTTTTGATGGTTCCTGTACATTGTAGTACTGGTGGTGACCACACCGGTATATAAACCCTGCGGAGCAAAGTGTATCTCAGTTCAGCCCTGACCCTCAATCACTAAAGACCTGTTTACTTACTTCTGTAGCCTGTGTCCTGTTATTCAGTATAACTGCATTTGAAAACACAGACTCAACAGTGGCGACGAGTCTGATCTTACCTAGCGGCAGTTTTGCATCAAAGGAAGCTTCGTCCTCAGAAACGGGCGTCGAAAAAGGGCATCCACCCTCAACATCCTGCTGAGCACTGCATCGCATGGGAGGCCATCGGGAACCCGGGTTGGTTTTCTGACCACGAAGTCAAACATCAGTGAGCATCACTTCTACGACAATGGCGGGTAAGCCCGATTGAGCGGCACGGGGGGGGGAAGTCGGCCGAGTTGCCAGTGGGAGAAGGGGAGGGAAAACGACGAAAAGGGCGGAGAACACGACCGCGGCCGGTGTCAGGGGCCGGACTGCAATCGGGGCAGAGACGCGCAGCAGCCAGAAAAGCGTTTATGGCCACAAGGACCGCGGGAGCGGCGGGGAACAAGAGCAGCAGCGCAGGGGAAAATAAAGGACCGCTGGGAGGCGTGGACGGCAACAGCGCGGGAATCGCCATTTTGAGTCGGCGGGGGAAGAACACAAGCGCGGGAAAAGCCGCCAAGCGCGGGAAAAGCCGCCATCTTAAATCAAAATAAATAAATAAATAAATAAATAATAATATCTGAAGGGAAAGGAGAAACTCAGCAAAGATGCCAAAAATGGGTAACATCACTGCTTTTGATAACGATGTGGAAGATTGGGCCACTTATGTGGAACGCATCGAAGTTTACTGTGCAACGAATGAGGTACCGGATGATAAGAAAGCACTAACCCTATTAAACTTGATGGGTGCGAAGACGCACGGGTTATTAAGGAACCTTGTAACCCCAGACAAACCGGTAGGGAAGAGTTTCGCGGATATTGTTACTACCCTGCAAGAGCATTTAAACCCCACGCCGTTGCTGATAGCGGAACGATTTAAATTCTACAAAAGAATTCAACTTAAAGAAGAAAGCAACGCTGAATTCCTAACACAACTGCGCAAGTTATCAAAGTACTGCCAGTTCGGAACAGGACTAGCAGACGCACTGAGAGATAAGTTTGTGTGTGGGCTCCTAAGGGAAGGAACCCAGAAGCGACTGCTAGAGGAAAAGGACCTTACGCTGGACAAAGCTTTCAGCATTGCAGCATCCCACGAGGCAGCAGCATGGGGCGCTGCAGAGATACAGCAAAGGCCATTGGAATTCAGCACCAATGAAATGGCATTGGGCGCAGTAAAGTGCTATCGTTGCGGAAGGACAACGCATGACCAGAACCAGTGCTGGTTCAAAGACAAAGAATGCAGGCAATGTGGCAAACTTGGTCACATAGCGAGAGTATGCCAGTCAGGAAAGAAGACCAGCAGCAAAAAGTCACCGCAGGAGAAGTACAAAAAAGTACACAAGGCGACAGAGAACAGTTCGGATGAACAGAAGACGGATTCAGACTCCAGCAGTAAGGAACTGGGTTGTCTGAAAATACATAATGTGGGTAACACAGCAGACCACCAAACTATCTGGGTCATGCTTCGGATAGCAGGAGTCCAAGTGAAGATGGAATTGGACACTGGGTCGGCATTAACGGTCATGAATAAGCAAGATTACAAAAGGTTATTCTCGCACATTCCCCTGAGGGATATGGAGATTGTATTGAAAACATACACGGGGCAAATAGTATACCCCAAAGGAGAGATAAAAGTAAATGTGGTCTACAATGGTAAAGAAAGTCAGAAAATGGACTTGTATGTGTTACCTGATGGAGGTCCGCCACTACTGGGACGGGAATGGACCCGGAGAATAAATGTGGACTGGCATTCCATACAAGCACTGACTGTAGATGCCTGTAAGGAGGACGACGTCAAACCTAAACGACTGTCCAAAATCTTAGACGATGCTAAGGAGGTGTTCCAACAGGGACTTGGAACACTGAAAGGAATTACGGCAACCATCAAGGTTGAAGAACATGCAAACACAAAATTTTTCAAAGCCAGACCGGTGCCTTATGCGATACGACCTGCTGTGGAAGCAGAGCTGGAAGGGCTAGAACGTTCAGGGGTACTATCCAAGGTGGACTGGAGTGAATGGGCTACACCCATTGTTCCTGTCACGAAGCGTTCGTTGAGCAACAAGCCGGGGGAACCTGGGAAGGTTCGCATCTGTGGCGATTTCAAGATCACTGTTAATCTGGTTCTTCACATGGTGCAATATCCGCTTCCGCGGATTGAAGATATCTTCGCTTCGCTGTCTGGCGGGAAACACTTCACAAAGATAGACCTGGCGCAGGCATACCTACAGATGGAAGTTGATGAAGCGTCACGTCAGTATCTCACGATCAACACACATAAGGGCTTATATCGGTATAATAGACTGGTTTTTGGAGTGGCATCGGCTCCAGCGATTTGGCAAAGGGCCATGGAACAGGTATTGCAGGGAATTCCAGGCACACAATGCTACCTGGACGACATTCTGATTACAGGAGATGATGATAAGGAGCACCTCGCGAATTTGGAGCAGGTGCTCACCAGATTGAAAGAATATGGGCTCAGAGTTAATCGCCAGAAATGCGAGTTCTTTCAAAAGCGAATCTCGTACTGCGGCCACGTCATTGACCAGGAGGGGCTCCATAAGTCACCTGACAAGATCGAAGCTGTTGTGAAAGCTCCCGCTCCGGAAAATGTATCCCAGTTGAGGTCGTTCCTTGGGTTGGTTAACTATTACCACAAGTTTCTTCCAAATTTATCCACGGTGTTACACCCGCTAAACACTCTTTTGCAAATGGGAGTACCATGGAAGTGGAGCGATGATTGTAAGCGGGCTTTTCAAAAGAGCAAGGCACTGATCACCTCTAAGGAAGTGTTGGCTCACTTTAACCCAACGCTGCCTATTCGCTTAGCTTGTGATGCTTCTCCATATGGTATCGGGGCAGTGCTCTCACATAAGTTTCCAAATGGCTCGGAAAGGCCAGTCGCTTTCGCATCCAGATCATTGACCTCCGCTGAGCGCAACTATGCTCAGATAGATAGGGAGGCTCTCAGCCTCGTGTGGGGAGTTATGAAATTCAACCATTACCTGCAAGGCCAAAAGTTTACGCTGCTGACAGATCACCAGCCGTTGGTTTCCATTTTTAACCCTAAGAAGGGTGTTCCGGTAATGACGGCGCAGAGGCTTCAGAGATGGTCCCTTTTCCTAGGGGCACATCAATATGATATTGAATTCAAAGGTACAAAGCAACATGGTAATGCTGATGGGCTGTCGCGCCTGCCACTACCTACAGCGGAAGAGGCACCGGCAGTTGACCCTGTCGAGATATTTCACTCGACCATCATCGAATGCTTACCAGTCACCAATGCGGGTATTGAGAGAGAGACCCGAAATGACCCGACACTGTCTCGGGTCTACAACTTGACAGTGAAGGGATGGCCAGCACATGGTGAACCACTGTTACCAGCATTCTCAGCCAGGCGAGAACAGCTGTCCGTATGTCAAGGAACATTGATGTATGGAACAAGGGTGATTATTCCTCCTAAATTAAGGGAGAGAGTTCTGAAAGAATTGCACGAAGGTCATCTGGGGGGAGTCAAGATGAAAAGCCTTGCTAGGGCTTATGTGTGGTGGCCAGGTATTGACAAACAAATAGAGGATCTGACTAAAAGCTGCTCAGGGTGCCAAAAAGTTCAAAATGCACCTCCAATTGCACCGCTGCATCCGTGGGAATGGCCTTCAGCCCCATGGCAACATGTGCATATCGACTTTGCAGGTCCATTCATGGATTCCATGTTTTTGATAGCAGTAGACGCACATTCTAAATGGCCAGAAGTGATTAAGATGTCGACCACTACCTCTGAGAAGACGATCGCAGTTCTAAGAACCATATTTGCAAGGAATAGGTTGTCGGAGCAAATATGTTCAGACAACGGACCACAGTTCGTGTCAGAAGAATTCCAGAAATTCATGAAAAAGAATGGGATGAAACACTATACATCTGCCCCATATCATCCGGCTACAAATGGGTTGGCCGAGAGATTTGTACAAACGTTCAAAAAGGCGATAAAGGCCATGAGTGAAGATCATATTCCACTACAACACAAGGTGGACAATTTCCTAATGGCGTATCGAAACGCCACGCGTGCAGTGACAAATCAAAGCCCTGCCATAATGTTCTATAACAGAAGGTTGCGGTCCCGGTTGGATTTGTTAAAACCCAATGTGCGACGGGAAGTCGAAAACAAGCAATTCCAGCATGTAAATAAAAAGGCCACTCGTAGTTTTGAAATAGGACAACCAGTGTTGGCCAGGGACTATAGGGATGATAAATGGCAACCTGGAACAATTCGTGCACGACAAGGACCCTTGATGTACACGGTAGACGTTGGAGAGAACGTAATACGACGTCATGCTGACCAACTTGTGGAATCGAGAACAAGGGTCGACCCCATGTCTACGGCAGTGACACCAGTTGAAGAACTTATTGAGCCTGTAGCATCTACCTCAGACTCGAACGTATTGGATGATGTTAAATCCATAGGAGATCAAGTGGATGAGTCACCCCAGCAACGAGAACCAGAGACCCCTGAGAGGTGTTATCTGGGCCGGATCAGGAGGCCTCCTCAGAGGCTGAATCTTTGAACAGTTCTTGTGTGTAAATTGTATATATGTTATCCATGTAATGTTTTAATTTGGGGTGTACACTGTTAAGCTAAAAGGGGAGGAATTGTATTGTATGTAACCTGTACTACCTTAAGAGGATACCTTAAGGTGATGGACTACCTTTTGATGGCTCCTGTACGTTGTAGTACCGGTGGTGACCACACCGGTATATAAACCCTGCGGAGCAAAGTGTATCTCAGTTCAGCCCTGACCCTCAATCACTAAAGACCTGTTTACTTACTTCTGTAGTCTGTGTCCTGTTATTCAGTATAACTGCATTTGAAAACACAGACTCAACACTAACCGTGACGTATAAATTAAACTTCCGGTGCTGCAGGGACACGAATAATTTTTTTTAAATTGCCGTCCCAACTTTCGAAGCTGGATAGGCAGGGCAGGTAGATAAGGTGGTTAAGAAGGCATATGGGATACTAGCCTTCATTAGCCGAGGCATAGAATATAAGAGCAGGAAGGTTATGATGGAGCTGTACAAAACACTAGTTGGACCACAGCTGGAATACTGTGTGCAGTTCTGGTCGCCACACTATAGGAAAGATGTGATTGCATTGGAGAGGGTGCAGAGGAGAGTCACCAGGATGTTACCTGGGCTGGAGCGCTTCAGCTATGAAGAGAGACTGGACAGGCTGGGGTTGTTTTCCTTAGAGCAGAGAAGGCTGAGGGGGGACCTGATTGAGGTGTGCAAAATTATGAGGGGCATAGATAGGGTGGATAGAAAGGAACTTTTCCCCTTAGCAGAGGGGTCAATAACCAGGGGGCATAGTTTCAAGATAAGGGGCAGGAGGTTTAGAGGGAATTTGAGGAAAAACTTTTTCACCCAGAGGGTGGTTGGAATCTGGAACTCACTGCCTGAAAGGGTGGTAGAGGCAGGAACCCTCACAACATTCAAGAAGCATTTAGATGAGCACTTGAAACGCCATAGCATACAAGGCTATGGACCAAGTGCTGGAAAATGGGATTAGAATAGACAGGGCTTGATGGCCGGCACGGACACGATGGGCCGAAGGGCCTCTTTCTGTGCTGTATAACTCAACTCTAAGCTGCTGGAGTGGAGGTCGGATGCAAAAATTTACCTCAGCATCTTGTGGCGGGGAGCTGGGTGAGATCAACATTATTCATGTGAAGTCAGCACATCGCACCGCTCCCTCAAAGAGGGCATTAGTCCCAGACTTGGTCAAGTGAAGGTGGTCCATTGTGTCCAGGCCCAGAATTGTACAGGGCTTTGATGAGAGCACACCTGGAGCACTGTGTCTCAGTACCTGAGGTAGTACTTCCCTTAGAGGGGGTGGAACAAAGGCTCTTGGAAAAATAGAAAAATAGGGGCAGGAGGAGGCCATTCGGCCCTTCGAGCCTGCTCCGCCAATAAATATGATCATGGCTGATCCTCTATCTCAATACCATATTCCCGCTCTCTCCCCATACCCCTTGATGCCTCTTGCGTCTAGAAATCTATCCATCTCCTTCTTAAATATATTCAGTGACTTGGCCTCCACAGCCTTCTGTGGTAGAGAATTCCACAGGTTCACCACCCTCTGAGTGAAGAAATTTCTCCTCATCTCAGTCCTAAATGTCCTACCCCGTATCCTGAGACTGTGGCCCCTCGTTCTAGACCCCCCCAGCCAGGGGAAACATCCTCCCTGCATCCAGTCTGTCTAGCCCTGTCAGAATTTTATACGTTTCAATGAGATCCCCTCTCATTCTTCTGAACTCTAGTGAATACAGGCCTAGTCGGCCCAATCTCTCCTCATACGACAGTCCTGCCATCCCAGGAATCAGTCTGGTGAACCTTCGCTGCACTCCCTCTATGGCAAGTATACCCTTCCTTAGGTAAGGAGACCAAAACTGCACACAGTACTCCAGGTGTGGTCTCACCAAGGCCCTGTATAACTGTAGTAAGACATCCTTGCTCCTGTACTCAAATCCTCTTGCAATGAAGGCCAACATACCATTTGCCTTCCTAACTGCTTGCTGCACCTGCGTGTTTGCAATCAGTGACTGGTGTACAAGGACACCCAGGTCCTTTTGTACATCAAAATTTCCCAAACTATCACCATTTAAATAATTCTCTGCCTTTCTGTTTTTACTACCGAAGTGGATATCTTCACAATTATCCATGTTATACTGCATCTGCCATGTGTTTGCCCACTCACTCAACTTGTCTAAATCGCCTTGAAGCCTCTTTGCATCCTCCTCACAACTAGACTGGTTCTTGGGATGAGAGGGCTGTCCAGTGATGAGAGATTGTGTAGAATGGGCCGATACTCTCTGGAGTTTAGAAGAATGAGAGGTGATCTCATTGAAACATACAAGACTCTGAGGGGGATTAACAGGGTAGATGCTGAGAGTTTGTTTCCCCTGGCTGGGGAGTCTAGAACTAGGGGTCACAGTCTCAGGATAAGGGCTCGGCCATTTAGGACTGAGATGAGGAGGAATTTCTTCATTCAGAGGGCGGTGAATCTTTGGAATTCTCTACCCCAGAGGGCTGTGGAGGCTCAGTCGTTCAGTATATTCAAGACAGAGATCGATAGGTTTTTGGACTCTAGAGAAATCAAGGGATATGGGGATCGGGCAGGAAAGTGGAGTTGAGGTGGAAGATCAGCCATGATCTTATTGAATGGGCTCGAGGGGCCAAATGGCCGACTCCTGCTCCTATTTCTTATGTTCTTAACAGTGGTCCCTGATTCCTCAGAGCCTCATCGTAGAATCATTCAATCATAAAATGGTTACAGCACAGAAGGAGGCCATTCGGCCCGTCGAGCCTGTGCCGGCTCTCTGCAAGGGCACTTCAGCTGGTCCCACTCCCCCGCCCTTTCCCTGAAGCCCTGCAAATTTTTTCCTTCAGGTACGTATCCAATTCCCTTTTAAAAGCCGTGAATTAATCTGCCTCCACCACCCTTTCAGGCAGTGAATTCCAGATCCTAATCACTCACTGCATAAAAAAGGTTTTCCTCGCGTCGCCTTTGGTTCTTCTGCCAATCACCTTAAATCTGTGTCCTCTGGTTCTCGACCCTTCCAACTGCAACTGCCATGTACTTGCCCACCCACTCAACTTGTCTAAATTCGCCTTGAAGCC
>NC_140998.1:207444564-207524564 GCF_052327205.1 Somniosus microcephalus | reverse complement strand
CGAGAGGTTGGGAAAGGAAGTGGGATTCATCCGAGCGACAGCAAGCAGCACACCCCCCCACCCCCACAATTGAAGGGGCTGACGTCTGTTGGGGTAGCTGGAGCTCTCCGGTGCTTCGACCAATCGGGCCACTCTTCGCGCGTGAGCCCCGACAGCGTGTTCCATCTTGGCTATTCTACCGCGTGGGGAATCGCGCTAATCCCAATCGCGCCCCCACGCCAACCTGCGCTGTCCGCTTGCAGCCGACGGCTGGCGAAAAGGAGCAGGGGCCCTCCAGGCTGATTCCCCGCCCCCTCTCCTTAGCCCAGGGGTGCTGAGGCCAAATTGCAGCACCCTCCCCCCCCTCCAATGAAGACCCAGCTAAGATCAGCGAACTGCGCGCCACAACAACAACTCGCATTTATATAGTGCCTTCAACATAGTAAAACATCTCAAGGCGCTGCACAGGAGCGATTATCAAACAAAATTTGACACCGAGCCACAGAAGGAGGTATTAGGACAGGTGACCAAAAGCTTGGTCAATAAGGTCGGTTTTAAGCAGCGTCTTAAAGGAGGAGAGAGAGGCGGAGAGGTTTAAGGGGGGAATTCCAGAGCTCGGGGCCCAGGCGGCTGAAGGCACGGCCACCAATGGTGGAGCGATGGAAATCGAGGGCATGCGCAAGAGGCCGGAATTGGAGGAGCGCAGAGATCTCGGGGGTTTGTAGGGGCTGGAGGTGGTTACAGAGATAGGGAGGGTTGTAGGGGCTGGAGGAGGTTACAGAGATAGGGAGGGTTGTAGGGGCTGGAGGAGGTTACAGATATAGGGAGGGTTGTCGGGGCTGGAGGTTACAGAGATCTCGGGGGTTTGTAGGGGCTGGAGGTGGTTACAGAGATAGGGAGGGTTGTAGGGGCTGGCGGAGGTTACAGAGATAGGGAGGGTTGTAGGGCTGGAGGAGGTTACAGAGATAGGGAGGGTTGTAGGGGCTGGAGGAGGTTACAGAGATAGGGAGGGTTGTAGGGCTGGAGGAGGTTACAGAGATAGGGAGGGCTGTAGGGCTGGAGGAGTTTACAGAGATAGGGAGGGTTGTAGGGGCTGGAGGAGGTTACAGAGATAGGGAGGATTGTAGGGGCTGGAGGAGGTTACAGAGATGGGGAGGGTTGTAGGGGCTGGAGGAGGTTACAGAGATAGGGAGGGTTGTAGGGGGCTGGAGGAGGTTACAGAGATAGGGAGGGTTGTAGGGGCTGGAGGAGGTTACAGAGATGGGGAGGGTTGTAGGGGCTGGAGGAGGTTACAGAGATAGGGAGGGTTGTAGGGCTGGAGGAGTTTACAGAGATAGGGAGGGTTGTAGTGGCTGGAGGAGGTTACAGAGATAGGGAGGGTTGTAGGGGCTGGAGGAGGTTACAGAGATAGGGAGGATTGTAGGGGCTGGAGGAGGTTACAGAGATGGGAAGGGTTGTAGGGGCTGGAGGAGGTTACAGAGATAGGGAGGGTTGTAGGGCTGGAGGAGGTTACAGAGATAGGGAGGGTTGTAGGGGCTGGAGGAGGTTACAGAGATGGGGAGGGTTGTAGGGGCTGGAGGAGGTTACAGAGATAGGGAGTGTTGTAGGGGCTGGAGGAGGTTACAGAGATAGGGAGGGTTGTAGGGGCTGGAGGAGGTTACAGAGATAGGGAGTGTTGTAGGGGCTGGAGGAGGTTACAGAGATAGGGAGTGTTGTAGGGGCTGGAGGAGGTTACAGAGATTGGGAGGGTTGTAGGGGCTGGAGGAGGTTACAGAGATAGGGAGGCTTGTAGGGGCTGGAGGAGGTTACAGAGATAGGGAGGGTTGTAGGGGCTGGAGGAGGTTACAGAGATAGGGAGGGTTGTAGGGGCTGGAGGAGGTTACAGATATAGGGAGGGTTGTCGGGGCTGGAGGTTACAGAGATCTCGGGGGTTTGTAGGGGCTGGAGGTGGTTACAGAGATAGGGAGGGTTGTAGGGGCTGGAGGAGGTTACAGAGATAGGGAGGGTTGTAGGGCTGGAGGAGGTTACAGAGATAGGGAGGGTTGTAGGGGCTGGAGGAGGTTAGAGAGATAGGGAGGGTTGTAGGGCTGGAGGAGGTTACAGAGATAGGGAGAGTTGTAGGGCTGGAGGAGTTTACAGAGATAGGGAGGGTTGTAGGGGCTGGAGGAGGTTACAGAGATAGGGAGGATTGTAGGGGCTGGAGGAGGTTACAGAGATGGGGAGGGTTGTAGGGGCTGGAGGAGGTTACAGAGATAGGGAGGGTTGTAGGGCTGGAGGAGGTTACAGAGATAGGGAGGGTTGTAGGGGCTGGAGGAGGTTACAGAGATAGGGAGGGTTGTAGGGCTGGAGGAGGTTACAGAGATAGGGAGAGTTGTAGGGCTGGAGGAGTTTACAGAGATAGGGAGGGTTGTAGGGGCTGGAGGAGGTTACAGAGATAGGGAGGATTGTAGGGGCTGGAGGAGGTTACAGAGATGGGGAGGGTTGTAGGGGCTGGAGGAGGTTACAGAGATAGGGAGGGTTGTAGGGGGCTGGAGGAGGTTACAGAGATAGGGAGGGTTGTAGGGGCTGGAGGAGGTTACAGAGATGGGGAGGGTTGTAGGGGCTGGAGGAGGTTACAGAGGTAGGGAGGGTTGTAGGGCTGGAGGAGTTTACAGAGATAGGGAGGGTTGTAGTGGCTGGAGGAGGTTACAGAGATAGGGAGGGTTGTAGGGGCTGGAGGAGGTTACAGAGATAGGGAGGATTGTAGGGGCTGGAGGAGGTTACAGAGATGGGGAGGGTTGTAGTGGCTGGAGGAGGTTACAGAGATAGGGAGGGTTGTAGGGGCTGGAGGAGGTTACAGAGATAGGGAGGATTTTAGGGGCTGGAGGAGGTTACAGAGATGGGGAGGGTTGTAGGGGCTGGAGGAGGTTACAGAGATAGGGAGGGTTGCAGGGCTGGAGGAGGTTACAGAGATAGGGAGGGTTGTAGGGCTGGAGGAGGTTACAGAGATAGGGAGGGTTGTAGGGGCTGGAGGAGGTTACAGATATAGGGAGGGTTGTCGGGGCTGGAGGTTACAGAGATCTCGGGGGTTTGTAGGGGCTGGAGGTGGTTACAGAGATAGGGAGGGTTGTAGGGGCTGGAGGAGGTTACAGAGATAGGGAGGGTTGTAGGGCTGGAGGAGGTTACAGAGATAGGGAGGGTTGTAGGGGCTGGAGGAGGTTACAGAGATAGGGAGGGTTGTAGGGCTGGAGGAGGTTACAGAGATAGGGAGGGTTGTAGGGCTGGAGGAGTTTACAGAGATAGGGAGGGTTGTAGGGGCTGGAGGAGGTTACAGAGATAGGGAGGATTGTAGGGGCTGGAGGAGGTTACAGAGATGGGGAGGGTTGTAGGGGCTGGAGGAGGTTACAGAGATAGGGAGGGTTGTAGGGGGCTGGAGGAGGTTACAGAGATAGGGAGGGTTGTAGGGGCTGGAGGAGGTTACAGAGATGGGGAGGGTTGTAGGGGCTGGAGGAGGTTACAGAGATAGGGAGGGTTGTAGGGCTGGAGGAGTTTACAGAGATAGGGAGGGTTGTAGTGTCTGGAGGAGGTTACAGAGATAGGGAGGGTTGTAGGGGCTGGAGGAGGTTACAGAGATAGGGAGGATTGTAGGGGCTGGAGGAGGTTACAGAGATGGGGAGGGTTGTAGTGGCTGGAGGAGGTTACAGAGATAGGGAGGGTTGTAGGGGCTGGAGGAGGTTACAGAGATAGGGAGGATTTTAGGGGCTGGAGGAGGTTACAGAGATGGGGAGGGTTGTAGGGGCTGGAGGAGGTTACAGAGATAGGGAGGGTTGCAGGGCTGGAGGAGGTTACAGAGATAGGGAGGGTTGTAGGGCTGGAGGAGGTTACAGAGATAGGGAGGGTTGTAGGGGCTGGAGGAGGTTACAGAGATGGGGAGGGTTGTAGGGGCTGGAGGAGGTTACAGAGATAGGGAGTGTTGTAGGGGCTGGAGGAGGTTACAGAGATGGGGAGGGTTGTAGTGGCTGGAGGAGGTTACAGAGATAGGGAGGGTTGTAGGGGCTGGAGGAGGTTACAGAGATAGGGAGGATTGTAGGGGCTGGAGGAGGTTACAGAGATGGGAAGGGTTGTAGGGGCTGGAGGAGGTTACAGAGATAGGGAGGGTTGTAGGGCTGGAGGAGGTTACAGAGATAGGGAGGGTTGTAGGGGCTGGAGGAGGTTACAGAGATGGGGAGGGTTGTAGGGGCTGGAGGAGGTTACAGAGATAGGGAGTGTTGTAGGGGCTGGAGGAGGTTACAGAGATAGGGAGGGTTGTAGGGGCTGGAGGAGGTTACAGAGATAGGGAGTGTTGTAGGGGCTGGAGGAGGTTACAGAGATAGGGAGTGTTGTAGGGGCTGGAGGAGGTTACAGAGATTGGGAGGGTTGTAGGGGCTGGAGGAGGTTACAGAGATAGGGAGGCTTGTAGGGGCTGGAGGAGGTTACAGAGATAGGGAGGGTTGTAGGGGCTGGAGGAGGTTACAGAGATAGGGAGGGTTGTAGGGGCTGGAGGAGGTTACAGATATAGGGAGGGTTGTCGGGGCTGGAGGTTACAGAGATCTCGGGGGTTTGTAGGGGCTGGAGGTGGTTACAGAGATAGGGAGGGTTGTAGGGGCTGGAGGAGGTTACAGAGATAGGGAGGGTTGTAGGGCTGGAGGAGGTTACAGAGATAGGGAGGGTTGTAGGGGCTGGAGGAGGTTAGAGAGATAGGGAGGGTTGTAGGGCTGGAGGAGGTTACAGAGATAGGGAGAGTTGTAGGGCTGGAGGAGTTTACAGAGATAGGGAGGGTTGTAGGGGCTGGAGGAGGTTACAGAGATAGGGAGGATTGTAGGGGCTGGAGGAGGTTACAGAGATGGGGAGGGTTGTAGGGGCTGGAGGAGGTTACAGAGATAGGGAGGGTTGTAGGGCTGGAGGAGGTTACAGAGATAGGGAGGGTTGTAGGGGCTGGAGGAGGTTACAGAGATAGGGAGGGTTGTAGGGCTGGAGGAGGTTACAGAGATAGGGAGAGTTGTAGGGCTGGAGGAGTTTACAGAGATAGGGAGGGTTGTAGGGGCTGGAGGAGGTTACAGAGATAGGGAGGATTGTAGGGGCTGGAGGAGGTTACAGAGATGGGGAGGGTTGTAGGGGCTGGAGGAGGTTACAGAGATAGGGAGGGTTGTAGGGGGCTGGAGGAGGTTACAGAGATAGGGAGGGTTGTAGGGGCTGGAGGAGGTTACAGAGATGGGGAGGGTTGTAGGGGCTGGAGGAGGTTACAGAGGTAGGGAGGGTTGTAGGGCTGGAGGAGTTTACAGAGATAGGGAGGGTTGTAGTGGCTGGAGGAGGTTACAGAGATAGGGAGGGTTGTAGGGGCTGGAGGAGGTTACAGAGATAGGGAGGATTGTAGGGGCTGGAGGAGGTTACAGAGATGGGGAGGGTTGTAGTGGCTGGAGGAGGTTACAGAGATAGGGAGGGTTGTAGGGGCTGGAGGAGGTTACAGAGATAGGGAGGATTTTAGGGGCTGGAGGAGGTTACAGAGATGGGGAGGGTTGTAGGGGCTGGAGGAGGTTACAGAGATAGGGAGGGTTGCAGGGCTGGAGGAGGTTACAGAGATAGGGAGGTTTGTAGGGCTGGAGGAGGTTACAGAGATAGGGAGGGTTGTAGGGGCTGGAGGAGGTTACAGATATAGGGAGGGTTGTCGGGGCTGGAGGTTACAGAGATCTCGGGGGTTTGTAGGGGCTGGAGGTGGTTACAGAGATAGGGAGGGTTGTAGGGGCTGGAGGAGGTTACAGAGATAGGGAGGGTTGTAGGGCTGGAGGAGGTTACAGAGATAGGGAGGGTTGTAGGGGCTGGAGGAGGTTACAGAGATAGGGAGGGTTGTAGGGCTGGAGGAGGTTACAGAGATAGGGAGGGTTGTAGGGCTGGAGGAGTTTACAGAGATAGGGAGGGTTGTAGGGGCTGGAGGAGGTTACAGAGATAGGGAGGATTGTAGGGGCTGGAGGAGGTTACAGAGATGGGGAGGGTTGTAGGGGCTGGAGGAGGTTACAGAGATAGGGAGGGTTGTAGGGGGCTGGAGGAGGTTACAGAGATAGGGAGGGTTGTAGGGGCTGGAGGAGGTTACAGAGATGGGGAGGGTTGTAGGGGCTGGAGGAGGTTACAGAGATAGGGAGGGTTGTAGGGCTGGAGGAGTTTACAGAGATAGGGAGGGTTGTAGTGTCTGGAGGAGGTTACAGAGATAGGGAGGGTTGTAGGGGCTGGAGGAGGTTACAGAGATAGGGAGGATTGTAGGGGCTGGAGGAGGTTACAGAGATGGGGAGGGTTGTAGTGGCTGGAGGAGGTTACAGAGATAGGGAGGGTTGTAGGGGCTGGAGGAGGTTACAGAGATAGGGAGGATTTTAGGGGCTGGAGGAGGTTACAGAGATGGGGAGGGTTGTAGGGGCTGGAGGAGGTTACAGAGATAGGGAGGGTTGCAGGGCTGGAGGAGGTTACAGAGATAGGGAGGGTTGTAGGGCTGGAGGAGGTTACAGAGATAGGGAGGGTTGTAGGGGCTGGAGGAGGTTACAGAGATGGGGAGGGTTGTAGGGGCTGGAGGAGGTTACAGAGATAGGGAGTGTTGTAGGGGCTGGAGGAGGTTACAGAGATAGGGAGGATTGTAGGGGCTGGAGGAGGTTACAGAGATAGGGAGTGTTGTAGGGGCTGGAGGAGGTTACAGAGATAGGGAGTGTTGTAGGGGCTGGAGGAGGTTACAGAGATTGGGAGGGTTGTAGGGGCTGGAGGAGGTTACAGAGATAGGGAGGGTTGTAGGGGCTGGAGGAGGTTACAGAGATAGGGAGGGTTGTAGGGGCTGGAGGAGGTTACAGAGATAGGGAGGGTTGTAGGGGCTGGAGGAGGTTACAGAGATAGGGAGGGTTGTAGGGGCTGGAGGAGGTTACAGAGATAGGGAGGGTTGTAGGGGCTGGAGGAGGCTACAGAGATAGGTAGGGTTGTAGGGCTGGAGGAGGTTACAGAGATAGGGAGGGTTGTCGGGGCTGGAGGAGGTTACAGAGATGGGGAGGGTTGTAGGGGCTGGAGGTGGTTACAGAGATAGGGAGGGTTGTAGGGCTGGAGGAGATTACAGAGATAGGGTGGGTTGTAGGGGCTGGAGGTGGTTACAGAGATAGGGAGGGTTGTAGGGGGCTGGAGGAGGTTACAGAGATAGGGAGGGTTGTAGGGGCTGGAGGTGGTTCCAGAGATAGGGAGGGTTGTAGGGGGCTGGAGGAGGTTACAGAGATAGGGAGGGTTGTAGGGGCTGGAGGAGGTTACATAGATAGGGAGGTTTGTAGGGCTGGAGGAGGTTACAGAGATAGGGATGGTTGTAGGGGGCTGGAGGAGGTTACAGAGATAGGGAGGGCTGTAGGGGCTGGAGGAGGTTACAGAGATAGGGAGGGTTGTAGAGGCTGGTGGAGGTTACAGAGATAGGGAGAGTTGTAGGGGCTGGAGGAGGTTACAGAGATAGGGAGGGTTGTAGGGGGCTGGAGGAGGTTACAGAGATAGGGATGGCTGTAGGGGGCTGGAGGAGGTTACAGAGATAAGGAGGGTTGTAGGGGCTGGAGGAGGTTACAGAGATAGGGAGGGTTGTAGGGGCTGGAGGAGGTTACAGAGGTCGGGAGGGTTGTAGGGGCTGGAGGTGGTTACAGAGGTCGGGAGGGTTGTAGGGGCTGGAGGAGGTTGCAGAGATAGGGAGGGTTGTAGGGGCTGGAGATGGTTACAGAGGTCGGGAGGGAAGGGCCGAGGAGGCCGTCGAGGGATTTGAAAACCAGGATGAGAATTTTAAAATTGAGGCATTGCTGGACCGGGAGCCAAATTAGGTCAGCGAGCAACAGGGGGTCGATGGGGGAACGGGACTTGGTGCGAGTTAGGACACGGGGCAGCGGAGTTCTGGATGCGCAGAGGAAGAGATGGTGTCTGTGGTGTAATAAAACTCACTACGCACTTGGTTTGAGCGTAAAGCAAGGCTTTAATCAACTTGTTTCGGAACATGGAGGTCTAGTTGTACTTCACTAGTTCCTTGTCTTACAAAATGTCCCTGGGCAAGCTGGGCCCATGCCCGAGTATTTATACTCCTTGGACGGCGCCACCAGCTGGCTGTCCAGCGTTATTTCACAAGTAGTTTCTTGAATGATGAGATTTATAACAATCCGTACAGCTCAGAACCATTCCTAGCGGAGGATTCCCAGAGCTAGTGATTGAGCCTGCAGGGGGTGCTGTGTGGGTCAGCTTCCCCTCTGACTTCTGAATGGTTCGAATCGCTCCCACTCCCTTGATTCTAGACCTTGGGCTTATTTGGGGGTTGTGACAAAAGTGCCGCAGACAACTGGTTTTGGTGCAAGAAACTTTGATCTTTATTCAAGAAAGAAAATATAACACAGCAATCTTCTACTCTAATAATAATGGGGAACACTTCGATACATACGAGGGAAAATACAGCAGAAAAATACCTCACCCCTCCCAATCCCACTTCTTAGCTAAGTTGGACTCTAGAGGACCAGGGATAATGCTCACCAAAATTAATCCTTGACAGTTGAGCTGGTTCGTGGTTTCGGGGTTCGCTGGATGTGTTGGTCGGTGTCTGCCGTACCCTGTACACGGTAGAGGACTTCGACTATCTGCTGGTCAGTCTTCACGAGTCCGCTGATGTGGTAGGGTACGTTTTGGATCTATGGGGTGAGTACCTACTTTTCTTCGGTAGAGATAGGGTTTAGAGCTCCTTGTAAGTAAAAATCTTACCTGGGGTAAATCAGGAATAGATTGTAGAGTGCAAACTTTCGAATCTTCGGTTTTTCTCCTGAGCTGGTTTTCTTTGGTCGCGGTGGCTCAATATTACCGGATTGGTTGGTGGTAATATTTTGTTTGTAGTTTGGTAAGGCTCTTGTTGCCACAGGGTGTCTGATGATGTCCTGGGTCACTGAAGCTGTTGAACTTGGGTGTACAGTAGAATGTTGCCCCGTTTCGATGCTTCGGTGTCTCTTGTGTGTTGCTTCTGGGGCGAGCTTTCTGAGAGAGAACCTCTTGAGTTGGCTCGAACTTCTGGAGAGTTGACTTTCTTTAGAAAACAGGCCTTTAATTATACTAATTGGGGCCTGCTAACCTGCGCGCCAAATCAGTCCCGGTTTATTGTTTGATTTGGGCGGGCTCGTTAAGGTAACTTGATTTTAAAAAATGTGAAAAATGGTTTCGGGATGTACTGTTTAGTCAATGAGTTGTTGATCGCCTAGTTCGTTGTCATAGTTATATTCAGGTTTCGCGTATCCTGTCTGAGCCTGAGATTTCTACGTAGGTTGGCGAGGTGATTTGCATTATGCATGTTTTGGATGTGTCCTGTGTTTGGGTGGGGACTGCTCCTTCGTGGATCAATTGTTAGGATGAATTGAGGTTACACAGTTCCCCAGACAATTTGGTTTTACTCCAATATCCAAACTGTCTTTACAGAGGTTGATCCCATTTCCTGTTGCAGCCTTTTCTCCCTGTACAGGTCCAAACATGCCTTTTTATTATATCATCCTGAAACTTGTTTAGCAAGAGTCCAGAGTCATTTTCCTTAGGGTTTCCTTCTAGCTTTGGGGGATCAGTGAATTTTGAGAATCTTACAAGTCATAGGGGTCGATTTTCATTGACCCATGAAGTCGGGATTGGAGGCGTGCGGGGGGTTCAAGTCCCGAATTCGGGGGTCCCGACACCATCCCGCCCCCAACCCGCCTCCATGTAAGTTTCAAAGGAGGCGGGTACCCGCCCCGCACTGGGACCCGCCTCCCCGAGGCGGGAAGGGATTAGTGCCAATTAACTACCTGTTAACAGGTAATTAGCACTGGCATCTACCCGGCATTGTGGAAAATTGCCCAAGTATGTCCTGTCTACAAAAAGCAGGACAAATCCGACCCGGCCAATTACCGTCCCATCAGTCTACTCTCAATCATCAGCAAAGTGATGGAAGGTGTCGTCGACAGTACTATCAAGCGGCACTTACTCAGCAATAACCTGCTAACCGACGCCCAGTTTGGGTTCCGCCAGGGCCACTCAGCTCCTGACCTCATTACAGCCTTGGTCCAAACATGGACAAAAGAGCTGAACTCAAGAGGTGAGGTGAGAGTGATTGCCCTTGACATCAAGGCAGCATTTGATCGAGTGTGGCATAAAGGAGCCCTAGCAAAACTGAAGTCAATGGGAATCAAGGGGAAAACTCTCCATTGGTTGGAATCATACCTAGCACAAAGGAAGTTGGCTGTGGTTGTTGGAGGTCGTTCATCTCAATCACATGACATCACTGCAGGAGTTCCTCAGGGCAGTGTCCTAGGCCCAACCATCTTCAGCTGTTTCATCAATGACCTTCCCTCCATCATAATGTCAGAAGTGGGGATGTTCGCTGATGATTGCACACTGTTCAGCACCATTCGAGACTCGTCAGATACTGACGCAGTCCGTGTCCATATGCAGCAAGACCTGGACAACATTCAGACTTGGGCTGACAAGTGGCAAGTAACATTCGCACCACACAAGTGCCAGGCAATGACCATCTCCAACAAGTGAGACTCAAACCATCTCCCCTTGACATTCAATGGCATTACCATCGCTGAATCCCCCACTATCAACATCCTGGGTGTTACCATTGATCAGAAACTGAACTGGACCAGCCATATAAATACTGTGGCTACAAGAGCAGGTCAGAGGCTGGGAATTCTGCAGCGAGTGTCTCACCTCCTGACTCCCCAAAGCCTTTCCACCATCTACAAGGCACAAGTCAGGAGTGTGATGGAATACTCTCCACTTGCCTGGATGAGTGCAGCTCCAACAACACTCAAGAAGCTCGACACCATTCAGGATAAAGCAGCCCGCTTGATTGGCACTCCATCCACCACCTTCAACATTCACTCCCTCCACCAGCGGCGCACTGTGGCTGCAGTGTGTACCATCTACAAGATGCACTGCAGCAACTCGCCAAAGCTCCTTCAACAGCACCTTCCAAACCCGCGACCTCCACCACTTAGAAGGACAAGGGCAGCAGACGCATGGGAACATCACCACCTACAAGTTCCCCTCCAAGCCACACACCATCCTGACTTGGACCTGTATCGCCATTCCTTCACTGTCGCTGGGCCAAAATCCTGGAACTCCCTTCCTAACAGCATTGTGGGTGTATCTACACCATATGGACTGCAGCGGTTCAAGAAGGCGGCTCACCACCATCTTCTCAAGGGCAATTAGGGATGGGCACTAAATGCAGGCCTAGCCAGTGACGCCCACATCCCATCAATGAATTAAAAAAAAACAGGCAGTTTTTAGCCTAATCCCTATTTTAAAAGCTTGAAGTGTGGGATTCCCGACAGCTCCAAACCACGCCAAGTTAGAGGAGGCGGGCCGTCGGGTTGAACGACTTGGAGGGGTCGAGATGTCGGTGTTCAGGTGAGTGATGGGTGCATAAGTGCAAAGGTAAGTGTGTTTGGTGTGTCTCAAGTGTGTAAAGAAGTTTAAATTACCTGTACTTACCTTTACAGCCTTCCTTCCTCTAGGTTTCGGGAGTCCCTCATTCAGCCAGCACAGAAAGCAGAACGGCTGCGAACTGTCAAAAGTGACAGCCTGCAGCTTTCTGTGCCGGTGAGATTTCTAACTGAGTCTGTGTAGAAGGACTCAGGTTAGAAGTAAGACTGTCAGTGTTTGACAGCTTCAAACAGCTTTCAAACACTGATATTTCACCCATCAAAACGTCTTGACAGATGAAATTTCAGTCTGTGATGTCACCTGTTGCCGGGTGGCCCTTAATTGGCCTGCTGAGCGCGCTGGGCGGGCTCAACAAGGTCAATCAAGTTAAAATCGCGTGGATTGGCTGCATCTCGATGGAGGCAGGACTACAACCCCGAAAGTTGGCGTCCCGCCTCCTTTCCAGCTTCTGAATGAAAATCACCCCCATAGAGTCGTACAGCACAAAAAGAGGCCCTTCGGCCCATCGTGTCTGCGCCGGCCATCAAGCCTGTCTATTCTAATTCCATTTTCCAGCACTTGGTCCGTAGCCTTGTATGCTATGGCGTTTCAAGTGCTCATCTAAATGCTTCTTAAATGTTGTGAGGGTTCCTGCCTCTACCACCCTTTCAGGCAGTGAGTTCCAGATTCCAACCACCCTCTGGGTGAAAAAGTATTTTCTCAAATCCCCTCTAAACCTCCTGCCCCTTACCTTGAAACTATGCCCCCTGGCTATTGACCCCTCTACTAAGGGGAAAAGTTCCTTTCTATCTACCCTCTTTATGCCCCTCATAATTTTCTACACCTCAATCAGGTCCCCCCTCAGCCTTCTCTGCTCTAAGGAAAACAACCCCAGCCTGTCCAGTCTCTCTTCATAGCTGAAATGCTCCAGCCCAGGTAACATCCTGGTGAATCTCCTCTGCACCCTCTCCAATGCAATCACACCCCTCCTAATTGAAACTGAGACGATGTCAATATTCAAGAATAGGTTGGATGCGTGGCTGGATGACAGGAGCAATAAAGGAACGTGGGAACTGAGAGGGAACATGGGAATTAGGAGATGGATAAAGACCAGTTCAGACTGGCTGCACGACCTACTTACATGATGTAATTTCTATGTAATTGGCGAAGGTGAAGGCAGAGCTCAGTGAATCAAGAAACAGCGCTGACTGTTTGCCGTGAATGCAAGTGGGACAGTCCCATGTGGATTAGACCTGGAGTAGGCTCCGCACAGACCTCACGGCGAGTGACCTCTGACCCTTCGCGCTCCGCCCAGTCTCTCGGACCCGCAAAGCAATGAAGGCTAAGCAGCGCCAGCCTTTAGAGCCCTCCTCCTGGTTTTCAAATCCCTCCTCGCCCCCCCTCTCCCTATCTCTGTAACCTCCTCCAGCTCTACACCCCTCACTATCTCTGTAACCTCCTCCAGCCCCTACAACCCTCCCTATCTCTGTAACCTCCTCCAGCCCCTTCAACCCTCCCTATCTCTGTAACCTCCTCCAGCCCCTTCAACCCTCCCTATCTCTGTAACCTCCTCCAGCCCCTACAACCCTCCCTATCTCTGTAACCTCCTCCAGCCCCTACAACCCTCCCTATCTTTGTAACCTCCTCCAGCCCCTTCAACCCTCCCTATCTCTGTAACCTCCTCCAGCCCCTACAACCCTCCCTATCTCTGTAACCTCCTCCAGCCCCTACAACCCTCCCTATCTCTGTAACCTCCTCCAGCCCCTACAACCTTCCCTATCTCTGTAACCTCCTCCAGCCTCTACAACCCTCCCTATCTCTGTAACCTCCTCCAGCCCCTACAGCCCTCCCTATCTCAGTAACCTCCTCCAGCCCCTACAACCCTCCCTATCTCTGTAACCTCCTCCAGCCCCTACAGCCCTCCCTATCTCTGTAACCCCCTCCAGCCCCTACAACCCTCCCTATCTCTGTAACCTCCTCCAGCCCCTACAACCCTCCCTATCTCTGTAACCTCCTCCAGCCCCTACAGCCCTCCCTATCGCTGTGACCTCCTCCAGCCCCTACAGCCCTCCCTATCTCTGTAACCTCCTCCAGCTCCACAATCCTCCCTATCTCTGTAACCTCCTCCAGCCCCACAACCCTCCCTATCTCTGTAACCTCCTCCAGCCCCTACAACCCTCCCTATCTCTGTAACCTCCTCCAGCCCCTACAACCCTCCCTATCTCTGTAACCTCCTCCAGCCCCTACAACCCTCCCTATCTCTGTAACCTCCTCCAGCTCCACAATCCTCCCTATCTCTGTAACCTCCTCCAGCCCCACAACCCTCCCTATCTCTGTAACCTCCTCCAGCCCCTACAACCCTCCCCATCTCTGTAACCTCCTCCAGCCCCTACAACCCTCCCTATCTTTGTAACCTCCTCCAGCCCCACAACCCTCCCTATCTCTGTAACCTCCTCCAGCCCCTGCAACCCTCCCCATCTCTGTAACCTCCACCAGCCCCTACAACCCTCCCTATCTCTGTAACCTCCTCCAGCCCCACAACCCTCCCTATCTTTGTAACCTCCTCCAGCCCCTACAACCCTCCCTATCTCTGTAACCTCCTCCAGCCCCTACAACCCTCCCTATATCTGTAACCTCCTCCAGCCCCACAACCCTCCCTATCTTTGTAACCTCCTCCAGCCCCTACAACCCTCCCTATCTCTGTAACCTCCTCCAGCCCCTACAACCCTCCCTATCTCTGTAACCTCCTCCAGCCCCTACAACCCTCCCCATCTCTGTAACCTCCTCCAGCCCCTACAACCCTCCCTATCTCTGTAACCTCCTCCAGCTCCACAACCCTCCCTATCTCTGTAACCCCCTCCAGCCCCTACAACCCTCCCTATCTCTGTAACCTCCTCCAGCCCCCTACAGCTCTCCCTATCTCTGTAACCTCCTCCAGCCCCTACAACCCCCCCAGATCTCTGCGCTCCTCCAAATCTGGCCTCTTGCACATCCCCCGATTTCCATCGCTCCACCATTGGCGGCCGTGCCTTCAGCAGCCTGGGCCCCGAGCTCTGGAATTACCTCCCTAATCCTCTCCGCCTCTCTCTCCTCCTTGAAGATGCTCCTTAAAACCGACCTCTTTGGTGACCTGTCCAAATAGCTACTTATGTGGCTCGGTGTCAAATTGTATTTGATAATCGCTCCTGTAAAGTGCCCTGGGACATTTTACTACGTTAAAGGCGCGATATAAATGCAAATTGTTGTTACTGTCGAATCTCAGGTTGAATAAGGCAGAAACTTGCATTCATATAGCGCCTTTCACCTCCTCAGGATGTTCTGACGCGCTGTATAGTCAATGAAATACTCTTGAAGTGCAGTCACTTGTAATTTGAAGCCGATTTGTGCACAGCAAGCTCCCACAAACAGCAATGAGATAAAAGACCAGCTCAGTGTTTTAGGTGTTGGTTGACAGATAAATATTAGCCAGAACTCCCCCTGCTCTTCTTCCAACAGTGGCCGTGGAATCTTTTACGTCCACCTGAGAGAGCAGACGAGGCCTCAGTTCAACAACTCATCCGAAAGACGACACATCCGGCAGTGCGGCGCTCCCTCAGTACTGCCCCTCCGACAGTGCGACGCTCCCTCAGTGCTGCCCCTCCGACAGTGCGGCGCTCCCTCAGTACTGCCCCTCCGACAGTGCGGCGCTCCCTCAGTGCTGCCCCTCCGACAGTGCGGCGCTCCCTCAGTACTGCCCCTCCGACAGTGCGGCGCTCCCTCAGTACTGCCCTTCCGATAATGCGGCGCTCCCTCAGTACTGCCCCTCCGACAGTGCGGCGCTCCCTCAGTACTGCCCCTCCGACAGTGCGGCGTTCCCTCAGTGCTGCCTCTCCGACAGTGCGGCGCTCCCTCAGTACTGCCCCTCCGACAGTGCGGCGCTCCCTCAGTACTGCCCCTCCGACAGTGAGGGGCTCCCTCAGTACTGCCCCTCCGACAGTACAGCGCTCCCTCAGTACTGCCCGTCCGACAGTGCGGCTCTCCCTCAGTACTGCCCCTCCGACAGTGCGGCGCTCCTTCACTACTGCCCCTCCGACAGTGCGGCGCTCCCTCAGTACTGCCCCTCCGACAGTGCGGCGCTCCCTCAGTACTGCCCCTCCGACAATGCAGCACTCCCTCAGTACTGCCCCTCCGACTGTGCGGCGCTCCCTCAGTACTGTCCCTCCGACAGTGCGGCGCTCCCTCAATATTGCCCCTGCGACAGTGCGGCGCTCCCTCAGTACTGCCCCTCCGACAGTGCGGCGCTCCCTCAGTACTGCCCCTCTGACAGTGCAGCGCTCCCTCAGTACTGCCCTCCAACAATGCAGCACTCCCTCAGTACTGCCCCTCCGACAGTGCAGCGCTTCCTCAGTACTGTCCCTCCGACAGTGCGGCGCTCCCTCAATACTGCCCCTCCGACAGTGCGGCGCTCCCTCAGTACCGCCCCTCCGACAGTGCGGCGCTCCCTCAGTACTGCCCCTCCGACAGTGAGGGGCTCCCTCAGTACTGCCCCTCCGACAGTACAGCGCTCCCTCAGTACTGCCCGTCCGACAGTGCGGCTCTCCCTCAGTACTGCCCCTCCGACAGTGCGGCGCTCCTTCACTACTGCCCCTCCGACAGTGCGGCGCTCCCTCAGTACTGCCCCTCCGACAGTGCGGCGCTCCCTCAGTACTGCCCCTCTGACAGTGCAGCGCTCCCTCAGTACTGCCCTCCGACAATGCAGCACTCCCTCAGTACTGCCCCTCCGACTGTGCGGCGCTCCCTCAGTACTGTCCCTCCGACAGTGCGGCGCTCCCTCAATATTGCCCCTGCGACAGTGCGGCGCTCCCTCAGTACTGCCCCTCCGACAGTGCGGCGCTCCCTCAGTACTGCCCCTCCGACAGTGCGGCGCTCCCTCAGTACTGCCCCTCTGACAGTGCAGCGCTCCCTCAGTACTGCCCTCCAACAATGCAGCACTCCCTCAGTACTGCCCCTCCGACAGTGCAGCGCTTCCTCAGTACTGTCCCTCCGACAGTGCGGCGCTCCCTCAATACTGCCCCTCCGACAGTGCGGCGCTCCCTCAGTACCGCCCCTCCGACAGTGCGGCGCTCCCTCAGTACTGCCCCTCCGACAGTGAGGGGCTCCCTCAGTACTGCCCCTCCGACAGTGCGGCGCTCCCTCAGTACTGCCCCTCCGACAGTGCGGCGCTCCCTCAGTACTGCCCCTCTGACAGTGCAGCGCTCCCTCAGTACTGCCCTCCGACAATGCAGCACTCCCTCAGTACTGCCCCTCCGACTGTGCGGCGCTCCCTCAGTACTGTCCCTCCGACAGTGCGGCGCTCCCTCAATATTGCCCCTGCGACAGTGCGGCGCTCCCTCAGTACTGCCCCTCCGACAGTGCGGCGCTCCCTCAGTACTGCCCCTCTGACAGTGCAGCGCTCCCTCAGTACTGCCCTCCGACAATGCAGCACTCCCTCAGTACTGCCCCTCCGACAGTGCGGCGCTTCCTCAGTACTGTCCCTCCGACAGTGCGGCGCTCCCTCAATACTGCCCCTCCGACAGTGCGGCGCTCCCTCAGTACCGCCCCTCCGACAGTGCGGCGCTCCCTCAGTATTGCCCCTCCGACAGTGCGGCACTCCCTCAGTACTTCCTCTCCGACAGTGTGGCACTCCCTCAGTACTGCCCCTCCGACAGTACGGCGCTCCCTCAGTACTGTCCCTCCGACAGTGCGGCGCTCCCTCAGTACTGCTCCCCCGACAGTGCGGCACTCCCTCAGTACTGCCCCTCCGACAGTGCGCCGCTCCCTCAGTACTGGCCCTCCGACAGTGCGGCGCTCCCTCAATAATGCCCCTCCGACAGTGCGGCGCTCCCTCAGTACTGAGCCTCCGACAGTGCGGCGCTCCCTCAGTACTGAGCCTCCGACAGTGCGGCGCTCCCTCTGTACTGCCCCACCAACAATGCGGCGCTCCCTCAGTACTGCCCCGCCAACAGTGCGTCGCGCCCTCAGTACTGAGCCTCCGACAGTGCGGCGCTCCCTCAGTACTGAGCCTTCGACAGTGCGGCGCTCCCTCAGTACTGCCCCGCCAACAGTGCGGCGCTCCCTCAGTACTGCCCCGCCAACAGTGCGGCACGCCCTCAGTACTGCCCCTCCGACAGTGCGGCGCTCCCTCAGTACTGCCCTTCCGACAGTGCGGCGCTCCCTCAGTACTGCCCCTCCGACAGTGCGGCGTTCCCTCAGTGCTGCCTCTCCAACAGTGCGGCGCTCCCTCAGTACTGCCCCTCCGACAGTGCGGCGCTCCCTCAGTACTGCCCCTCCGACAGTGAGGGGCTCCCTCAGTACTGCCCCTCCGACAGTACAGCGCTCCCTCAGTACTGCCCGTCCGACAGTGCGGCTCTCCCTCAGTACTGCCCCTCTGACAGTGTGGCGCTCCTTCACTACTGCCCCTCCGACA
Source organism: Somniosus microcephalus (assembly GCF_052327205.1). Taxonomy (NCBI): domain Eukaryota; kingdom Metazoa; phylum Chordata; class Chondrichthyes; order Squaliformes; family Somniosidae; genus Somniosus; species Somniosus microcephalus. The sequence continues at coordinate 207,506,704 of NC_140998.1, read as the reverse complement.
GTGCGGCGCTCCCTCAGTACTGACCCTCCGACAGTGCGGCGCTCCCTCAGTACTGCCCCTCTGACAGTGCAGCGCTCCCTCAGTACTGCCCTCCGACAATGCAGCACTCCCTCAGTACTGCCCCTCCGACTGTGCGGCGCTCCCTCAGTACTGTCCCTCCGACAGTGCGGCGCTCCCTCAATATTGCCCCTGCGACAGTGCGGCGCTCCCTCAGTACTGCCCCTCCGACAGTGCGGCGCTCCCTCAGTACTGCCCCTCTGACAGTGCAGTGCTCCCTCAGTACTGCCCTCCGACAATGCAGCACTCCCTCAGTACTGCCCCTCCGACAGTGCGGCGCTCCCTCAGTCCTGCCCCTCCGACAATGCGCCGCTCCCTCAGTATTGCCCCTCCGACAGTGCGGCACTCCCTCGGTAGTTCCCCTCCGACAGTGCGGCACTCCCTCAGTACTGCCCCTCCGACAGTACGGCGCTCCCTCAGTACTGTCCCTCCGACAGTGCGGCGCTCCCTCAGTACTGCTCCTCCGACAGTGCGGCACTCCCTCAGTACTGTCCCTCCGACAGTGCGGCGCTCCCTCAATATTGCCCCTGCGACAGTGCGGCGCTCCCTCAGTACTGCCCCTCCGACAGTGCGGCGCTCCCTCAGTACTGCCCCTCTGACAGTGCAGTACTCCCTCAGTACTGCCCTCCGACAATGCAGCACTCCCTCAGTACTGCCCCTCCGACAGTGCGCCGCTCCCTCAGTACTGGCCCTCCGACAGTGCGGCGCTCCCTCAGTACTGCCCCTCCGACAGTGCGGCGCTCCCTCAGTAATGAGCCTCCGACAGTGCGGCGCTCCCTCAGTACTGAGCCTCCGACAGTGCGGCGCTCCCTCAGTACTGCCCCACCAACAATGCGGCGCTCCCTCAGTACTGCCCCGCCAACAGTGCGTCGCGCCCTCAGTACTGAGCCTCCGACAGTGCGGCGCTCCCTCAGTACTGAGCCTCCGACAGTGCGGCGCTCCCTCAGTACTGCCCCGCCAACAGTGCGGCGCTCCCTCAGTACTGCCCCGCCAACAGTGCGGCGCGCCCTCAGTACTGTCCCTCCGACAGTGCGGCGCTCCCTCGGTACTGCTCCTCCGACAGTGCGGCACTCCCTCAGTACTGGCCCTCCGACAGTGCGGCGCTCCCTCAGTACTGCCCCTCCGACAGTGTGGCGCTCCCTCAGTACTGAGCCTCCGACAGTGCGGCGCTCCCTCTGTACTGAACCTCCGACAGTGCGGCGCTCCCTCAGTACTGCCCTGCCAACAGTGCGGCGCTCCCTCAGTACTGCCCCGCCAACAGTGCGGCGCGCCCTCAGTACTGAGCCTCCGACAGTGCGGCGCTCCCTCAGTACTGAGCCTCCGACAGTGCGGCGCTCCCTCAGTACTGCCCCTCCGACAGTGCGGCGCTCCCTCAGTACTGCCCCTCCGACAGTGTGGCGCTCCCTCAGTACTGAGCCTCCGACAGTGCGGCGCTCCCTCTGTACTGAACCTCCGACAGTGCGGCGCTCCCTCAGTACTGCCCCTCCGACAGTGCGGCGCGCCCTCAGTACTGAGCCTCCGACAGTGCGGCGCTCCCTCAGTACTGTCCCTCCGACAGTGCGGCGCGCCCTCAGTACCGGCACTGGGGAGTGTTGGCCTAGATTTTGTGCTAAAGTCTCTGGAGTGGAGCGTGATACTCACTGAGCCATTGTAACACTTACATGTTGCAGAGGAGGTGGATGATATCAGGGATGAGGGAGTTCATTGATGCGGAGAGATTGGAGAAGCAGGGATTGTACTCCTTAGAGTAGAGAAGTTTGAGGGGAGACCAAATTGAGATGTTTAAAATCATGAGGGGTTTCGATAGAGCAAGTAAGGAGAAATTGTTTCCTCTGCCAATTAAAGTAATCAGCAAAAGAACCAGCGGGGAGATGAGGAGACTTTTCTTCACACTGAGGGTTGTGGAGATCTGGAACACACTATCTGAAAGGGTGGTGGAATCTGATTAAACAGGAACTTGCAAAGGGCCACTGGACATGTATTTGAAGAGGACAAATTTGCATAGGGTTAGAAAGAAAGACTTGCATTTCTATAGCACCTATCACGACCTCTGGACATCCCAAAGCGCTTTACAACCAATGGCAAAGTTGCCCAACAAAGGCAGACGTTGACGACGATGTCCAACACCGCGTTCAGTGGGCCAGTGCAGCCTTCGGTCGCCTGAGGAAGAGAATGTTTGAAGACCAGGACCTCAGACCCGGCACCAAGCTCATGGTCTACAGGGCAGCAATGATACCCGCCCTGCTGTATGCCTCAGAGACATGGACCATGTACAGCAGGCACCTCAAAGCACTGGAGAGGTGCCACCAACGCTGCCTCCGCAAGATCCTGCAAATCTATTGGCAGGATAGGCGCACCAACGTCAGTGTTCTCGCTCAGGCCAACATCCCCAGCATCGAAACTTTGACCACGCTCGATCAGCTCCAATGGACGGGCCATAGAAACATAGAAGATAGGAGCAGGAGTAGGCCATTCGGCCCCTCGAGCCTGCTCCGCCATTCAATGAGATCATGGCTGATCATCCAAATTCAGTACCCGGTCGCTGCTTTCTCCCCATATCGCTTGATCCCTTTAGCCTTAAGAAATATATCTAACTCCTTCTTGAATATATTTAATGAATTGGCCTCAACTGCCTTTTGTGGTAGAGAATTCCACAGGTTCACCACACTCTGGGTGAAGAAATTCCCCCTCATCTCAGTCCTAAATGGCTTACCCCTTATCCTTAGACTGCGACCCCTGGTTCATCGTCCGCATGCCCGATACGAGACTCCCAAAACAAGCGCTCTACTCGTAGCTCTGACACGGCAAGAGAGCCCCAGGTGGGCTGAGGAAACGCTTCAAGGACATCCTCAAAGCCTCCTTGAAAAAGTGCAACATCCCCACCGACACCTGGGAATCCCTGGCCCCAGACCGCACAAAGTGGAGGAGAAGCATCTGGGAAGGCGCCGAACACCTCGAGTCTCTTCGCCGGGAGCAAGTGGAAGCCAAGCGCAGGCAGCGCAAGGAGCGCACGTCAACCCAAGCACCCCACCCACCCGCCCCTTCAACCACCGTCTGCCCCACCTGTGACAGAAACTGTAGGTCCCGCATTGGACTCATCAGTCACCTGAGAACTCATTTTTAATGTGGAAGCAAGTCATCCTCGGTTCCGAGGGACTGCCTAAGAGAGAGAGAGCCAATGAGGTACTTTTTTTTGGAAGTGTGGTCACTGTTGCAATGTAAGTTATGGGGAAAAAGCTGGGGGCGTGGGACTAGTTGGATAGCGCTCACAAAAAGCCGGCAGAGGCACGATGGGCTCAAAGGCCTCCTTATAGAATCATAGAAATTTACAGCACAGAAGGAGGCCATTCAGCCCACCGTGTCCGTGCCGGCCCAACGACCTCTCCAGCCCAATCCCACTTTCCAGCTCTCGATCCGTAGCCCTGTAGGTTACGGCACTTCAAGTGAATATCCAAGTACTTTTTAAATGTGATGAGGGTTTCTGCCTCTCCCACCCTTTCAGGCAGTGAGTTCCAGACCCCCACCACCCTCTGGGTGAAAACAGTTCTCCTCAATTCCTCTCTAATCCTCTGACCAATTAGAAACATAGAAAAATAGGAGCAGGAGTCGGCCATTCGGCCCTTCGAGCCTGCTCCGCCATTTAATATGATCTTGGCTGATCCTCTAACTCAATACCATATTCCCTCTCTCTCCCCATACCCCTTGATGCCTTTTGTGTCTAGAAATCTATCTGTCTCCTTCTTAAATATAATCAGTGACTTGGCCTCCACAGCCTTCTGTGGTAGAGAATTCCACAGATTCACCACCCTCTGGGTGAAGAGATTTCTCCTCATCTCAGTCCTAAATGTCCTACCCCGTATCCTGAGACTGTGACCCCTCGTTCTAGACCCCCCAGCCAGCGGAAACATCCTCCCTGCATCCAGTCTGTCTAGCCCTGTCAGAATTTTATACATTTCAATGAGATCCCCTCTCATTCTTCTAACCTCTAGTGAATACAGGCCTAGTCGACCCAATCTCTCCTCATCCGACAGTCCTGCCATCCCAGGAATCAGTCTGGTGAACCTTCGCTGCACTCCCTCTATGGCAAGTATATCCTTTCTTAGGTAAGGAGACCAAAACTGCACACAGTACTCCAGGTGTGGTCTCACCAAGGCCCTGTACAACTGGAGTAAGACATCCTTGCTCCTGAAGGAGGCCATTCGGCCCATCGTGTCCGTGCCGGCCCAATGAGCTATCCAGCCTAATCCCACTTTCCAGCTCTCGGTCCGTGGCCCTGTAGGTTACGGCACTTCAAGTGAATATCCAAGTACTTTTTAAATGTGATGAGGGTTTCTGCCTCTCCCACCCTTTCAGGCAGTGAGTTCCAGACCCCCACCGCCCTCTGGGTGAAAACAGTTCTCCTCAACTCCCCTCTAATCCTTCCACCAATTACTTTCAATCTCTGCCCCCTGGTTATCGACCTCTCTGCTAGGGGAAATAGGTGTACTTGCGGAACACCTCCGTTCAGTCCGTAAGGGGGACCCCGAGCTCCCGGTGGCCTGTCACTTTAATTCACCGCCCCACTCCCACTCAGACCTCACCGCCCTCGGCCTCTTGCATTGTTCCACGGAAACTCAGCGTAAGCTCGAGGAACAGCACCTCATCTTCCGATTAGACACTTTACAGTCCTCTGGACTCAACATAGAGTTCAACAATTTCAGATCATAACCTCGGCCCCTATCACATATATATATATTTTCTTTTTTTTATCCACTTTCTGTTTGGCCTTTTTCCCCCCTCCTACATGGCAGCCGTCCTTCATTCTGCCAGCGCAATCCACACTTCATCTCGAGCCATCATTTGTTCCTTAACCTGCCCCATTACCGCCTCCTCTCGCCTTGAATATCTCTTAATGTCTCTCAATCTCTCCTGCTTTCTATCCTATCAAAGACCTTCCCTTTTGTTCTTTCATCCCCTCCCCCCTTTTCCCAGCCCCTAAACTTGCTTTCCCTTTCCTGCCTTTTTCCAGTTCTGACGAAAGGTCTTCGACCAACGGGCCCGGAAATTCGGGTCGGGGGCTTCCCGCGGGTGTAAGCCCCCGACCTGCCCTTACCCAGTGCGCCGGCCGTTGAGCTGTGGGCCCGCGTGGGATTCCGATCCTGGGCCTCCTCCAACGGCCGGCGCGCAGTGCTTGTGTATCCCAGGGGCGCAGTTAGTTCGAAGTGTCCCCTGGGATCACGTGGGCCATGGAGAGCCAATCGGAGCAGGGAATCTCTATTCATAAATTTGACAGGAAGTCCTGTCAAATCTATGATTAGAGTTCAGCCCCAAAACATAACTAAAACTTCAAATAAATTTTTTAAAAATCACATTTTTAAAATAACTATAAATTACATAAAGTAACTATTTTAAACAATAATTTAAATTTTTGAAAAAATTAATTACAGATTTTAACTGGGCTAAAAATAAACGTACCTTTCTTTAAAGTATTTAAAAATAATAAACCTGTGGAAAAAATGTTTTAATTTTACTTAATTCGCCACTTACCTTGTTAAAAGCAGGCCTTGCGACTGCTTTTTTTTAAAGCATAGCTCCTGGAGACTTCCCCTCCCGGAGAAACCTGCAAAAAAAACGGAAGTTCCAGGCGTATGCGCTGTCTCTCCGGCGCACGCTTCGACCTCTGAACCCTTTCCTTCAAGGGAGCGGAAGTTCCGGTTTCCCGCGCATGCGCAGCGCATGCACGAAACGGGCACTTTCGTTGGGCCTACGCTGTGAGTTGCCCGTGCGTACTCACCCGTGGGGACCCGAATTTCTGGACCAATATATGCTCAAGTCTCTGGAACAACCGGCACACAGACATGTAAATGAGTTAAAGTCCGGAGACCAAAATACTCAGCAGGCCTCCCCTCCCCCCCTCCAGTCGCAATGTTGGTTTCGGATTACTAAGTATCTAAACCCTGGGCCAATTTCTTTCATCTCCGCAGGTCGGGCATGTCTTTGAGAAGTGGGCCAATTCCAGCTCACATGACTCTTTCACCATGGCAGCTGCAGTTTATTTGGGGCCCGGCCCACTGGAGCTGATGTGTGGGTAGTCATGCCAGTCGTGGCTCAGTGAGTAGCACACTCGTGCCTCTGAGTCAGCAGTTCGTGGGTTCGAGTGCCACTCCAGGAGACTCGAGCACAACAGTCCAGGTAGACACTCCCCAGTGCCAGTACTGAGGGGGCGTCGCACTGTCGGAGGGGCAGTGCTGAGGGAGTGCCGCACTGTCGGAGAGTCGGTACTGAGGGAGCGCCGCACTGTCGGAGGGGCAGTACTGAGGGAGCGCCGCACTGTCAGAGGGGCAGTACTGAGGGAGCGCCGCACTGTCGGAGGGGCAGTACTGAGGGAGCGCCGCACTGTCAGAGGGGCAGTACTGAGGGAGCGCCGCACTGTCGGAGGGGCAGTACTGAGGGAGTGCGGCACTGTCGGAGGGGCAGTACTGAGGGAGCGCCGCACTGTCGGAGGGGCAGTACTGAGGGAGCGCCGCACTGTCGGAGGGGCAGTACTGAGGGAGCGCCGCACTATCGGAGGGGCAGTACTGAGGGAGTGCTGCACTGTCGGAGGGGCAGTACTGTGGGAGCGCCGAACTGTCGGAGGGGCAGTACTGAGGGAGCGCCGCACTGTCGGAGGGGCAGTACTGAGGGAGTGCCACACTCTCGGAGGGGCAGTACAGAGGGAGCACCACACTGTCAGAGGGGCAGTACTGAGGGAGTGCCATACTGTTAGAGGTGCCATCTTTCAGATGAGACCTTAAACTGAGGCCCCAGTCTGATCTCTCAGGTGGACGTAAAAGATCCCACAGCCACTATTGGAAGAAGAGCAGGGTGGAGTTCTCCCTGGTGTCCTGGGGCCAATGTTTATCCCTCAACCAACATCACTAATACAGATGATCTGGTCATTATTACATTGCTGTTTGTGGGAGCTTGCTGTGTGCAATTGGCTGCTGCTTTTCCCACATTACAACAGTGACTACATTTCAAAAAGTACTTCATTGGCTGTAAAGCGCTTTGGGACATCCGGTGGTCGTGAAAGGCGCTAGGGAAAAGCAAGTCTGTCTAAAGGGAAGCTAGATAAACACATGAGGGAGGAAGGAACAGGAGGATATGTTAGGGGGTGAGACGGAGAGGGCTGGGAGGAGGCTGGTGTTGATGGGGTGAGACGGAGAGGGCTGGGAGGAGGCTGGTGTTGATGGGGTGAGATGACGAGGGGTGGGAGGAGGCTGGTGTTGATGGGGTGAAATGAAGAGGGGTGGGAGGAGGCTGGTGTTGACGGGGTGAGATGAAGAGGGGTGGGAGGAGGCTGGTGTGGATGGGGTGAGATGAAGAGGGGTGGGAGGAGGCTGGTGTTGATGGGGTGAGATGAAGAGGGGTGGGAGGAGGCTGGTTTTGATGGGGTGAGATGAAGAGGGGTGGGAGGAGGTTGGTGTTGATGAGGTGAGATGAAGAGGGGTGGGAGGAGGCTGGTGTTGACGGGGTGAGATGAAGAGGGGTGGGAGGAGGCTGGTGTTGATGGGGTGAGATGAAGAGGGGTGGGAGGAGGCTGGTGTTGATGGGGTGAGATGAAGAGGGGTGGGAGGAGGTTGGTGTTGATGAGGTGAGATGAAGAGGGGTGGGAGCAGGCTGGTGTTGATGGGGTGAGATGAAGAGGGGTGGGAGGAGGCTGGTGTTGATGGGGTGAGATGAAGAGGGGTGGGAGGAGGCTGGTGTTGATGGGGTGAGATGAAGAGGGGTGGGAGGAGGCTGGTGTTGATGGGGTGAGATGAAGAGGGGTGGGAGGAGGCTGGTGTTGATGGGGTGAGATGAAGAGGGGTGGGAGGAGGCTGGTGTTGATGGGGTGAGATGAAGAGGGGTGGGAGGAGGCTTGTGTTGATGGGGTGAGATGAAGAGGGGTGGGAGGAGGCTGGTGTTGATGGGGTGAGATGAAGAGGGGTGGGAGGAGGCTGGTGTTGATGGGGTGAAATGAAGAGGGGTGGGAGGAGGCTGGTGTTGATGGGGTGAGATGAAGAGGGGTGGGAGGAGGCTGGTGTTGATGGGGTGAGATGAAGAGGGGTGGGAGGAGGCTGGTGTTGATGGGGTGAGATGAAGAGTGGTGGGAGGAGGCTGGTGTTGATGGGGTGAGATGAAGAGGGGTGGGAGGAGGCTGGTGTTGATGGGGTGAGACAGAGAGCGGTGGGAGGAGGCTGGTGTTGATGGGGTGAGACAGAGTGCGGTGGGAGGAGGCTGGTGTGGCGCATAAACACCGGCAGGGACCAGAGGGGCCGAATGGCCCGTTTCTGTGCTGCGAATTCTACAGAAGGAGAAGTGGATAATGTAAAGTCCGCGCCTCAATAATACACGGACTTCGGGAGAACAGTTTAACAGGTACTTTACTGAACAAGAGGCAGCTGGAAACTGAAACTACAGAAGCCTGCTAGGGCCTTTTATACAGGGGTGGTCACTGCCGGTACTGCAGTCTAAGACCAGTTATTCCCTTAAAGGTACATACACAACAATTCCTCCCCTTTTAGATAAACAGTACATAACATTCATTTAACAACTAAATAATAACTAATTACAATTACAATTTTCTCAGTAATATATACATCAACTGAAATAGTCATTCATAAGTTCAGTCTTTGAGGAGGCTTCCTGATCCGGACTGGATAGCGCCTTTCTCGAGTATCCTGTTCTGGCGGTGGAGTCAATTCTGGCTCATTGCCATTGGTTGGTTCATCAGCTTCCAATACCCCTGCTTCTGAGGTAGACGCAATCTGTACTTCGGGCTCATTACCAGGTGCACATGCTTGTGGTACAGGTTTGGCTTGTTCCTGTGACTCTAGAATCTGGTCAGCATGGCATCTCACGATGCTCTCTCCAACGTCCACTGTGTACATTAGTGGTCCCTGCTGTGTGCATATCGTGCCTGGCTGCCATTTTTCTGTTCGGTAGTCGCGGGCCAAGACTGGTTGCCCTATCTTGAAGCTCCTGGTTGGCTTCTCATTTATGTGCTGGAACTGCTTATCCTCAACATCTCGTCTTATGTTTGGTTTGAGCAAATTCAAGCGACATCTTAGTCTCCGGTTGAAAAACAGTACGGCTGGAGTTTGGTTTGTTACTGCATGTGTCGCATTCCGGTAAGCAAACAGGAAGTTGTCCACCTTGTGTTGCAGTGGTATGTCGTCATTATACATTGCCTTTATGGCCTTTTTAAAGATCTGAACAAACCTCTCAGCCAATCCATTTGTGGCTGGATGATATGGGGCAGATGTGTAATGTTTCACCCCATTATTCTTCAGGAACCTCCGGAAATCCTCAGACACAAACTGTGGGCCATTGTCGGAACAGATCTGTTCTGGCAACCCATTCCTGGCGAAGATGGTCCTTAGGACTGCAATAGACTTCTCCGTGGTGGTGGAGGACATTTTAATGACCTCTAGCCATTTCGAATGGGCATCCACAGCGATTAGAAACATTGGCCTAGAAATTCATTGACGCCACTTTTGGGGCGCTAAAGTGGGGCGTCCGCTAAAGTTTGCGGCCGCCGCCAAATCTAGGCCACTTCTCCGATATTCATTAGCTTCGCCCTACTAGTTCGGGCGAGCGCTAAAACTGCTGTTGGACGCCTCTCTTTGGGCGCTAAGCCGGAGGTGGTGCTCGATAGCGCCGAGGCCGGGCGCAGCGCAGGTGCGGCCATCTCGTGACTGACAGCAGACACCCTGGCGCCGGCCAGCTCTTAAGGGGGAAGGGTCGACTGTGTCTGCTGCCACGCCCTGGATAGTGGAGCCCTCTTGCTAGGCCTGAACACTGCTGCTGGACCCAAATAGAGCCTGAAGACATGAAGAAGGCCCGTGAACGTGCGCAGCGCTTCTCAGAGTGTGATCTGAGTGTGCTGCTTGCTGCTGTGGAGAAGAGGCGCCATGTTTTGTACCTGGGCAATGGCAAGAAGGCGACGGTCCGCGTCTACAGGAGAGCCTGGAGGCATGTCGCCAGCAAGCTGTCAGCCAACAGCGACGTCCCCAGGACCGGTGCCCAATGCCGCAAAAAGTTAAATGACCTCACACGCATTGTCAGGGTGAGTACCCTTTCCAATGACCTCCTCATCCTTGCATGTGCACCTCACATTATGGGCAAAGGGACCTGAAAGCTCTAATGGCCAGCCTTCATCCAGCAGCTATGGCACAGGCATGAGCATCAATTGCACATTCTGCATTGAACACACTGGCCAGGCTATTCCACCATGGGAGGCAGTGCACAGCAGATCATGGCGACAAACTGGCCAGGCTATTCCACCATGGGAGGCAGTGCACACAAGATCACGGCGACACACTGGCCAGGCTATTCCACCATGGGAGGCAGTGCACACCAGATCATGGCGACACACTGGCCAGGCTATTCTACCATGGGAGGCAGTGCACACAAGATCATGGCGACACACTGGCCAGGCTATTCCACCATGGGAGGCAGTGCACACCAGATCATGGCGACACACTGGCCAGGCTATTCCACCATGGGAGGCAGTGCACACAAGATCACGGCGACACACTGTACTTAGAGGCCGTCCTTTCTCTTGCAGGCCAAGCTGGTGAATAATCGCAAGAGCCGGACTGCGACTGGGGGAGGACGACCCCATATCCAGCCACTCACCGACCTGCAACATCGCGTGGAGCGCCTCATGGGTGGCCGGGTGATTGGGCCCGTTGCATGTGGAGATGCCGACCCTGTTCTGGGAAGCAATGGTAAGGACATCACCTTTTTCACCTCTCTCGTCCCACTTGCGCATCAGATCTACATCCTTTGCCACTGTCCGACCAATGCGCTGAATGCCACCACTCATGCATCCCGCACTGACGCCCTCTCCTCACTCTCAAGCTACTCTTGTGCCTTCCTGCTTTCAGATGGTCAAGAGGAGGTCCCTCAACTTGCCAGTGACAGACCCTCCGAGGAGGAGCAGGAGGAGGAGCAAGAGGAAGGCAGCCCATCAGGGGAACCCTCAGCCGCGGCCACCCAGGCCAATGTAGGGGACACGTCTTCCCTGGAGGGCAGCGTGGCGGAAGTGTCGAAGGGGAGGGGAGCTCCTGGGACCTGCGTGCTGCAGAAAGGCAGGAGGGGGGTGGAAGCTCGGCGGCCTTCTCCCCAGAGGGGGGATGCGTCGGAGGGGAGTCCAATTACTGGGCCCAGCGGCCTCCAGCAATGCAGGAAGGGTCGGCCAGCTCGGCGGCCTTCTCCCCAGAGGGAGAGTCCGGCCTCCAGTCAGGAGATGCTCTTCGCCGAGGAGATGGCACGCCTCGAAGACTTGTCCGCGGACTCGGAGCGCCGGCACACGGAGCTCATGGCGGCAGTGGCACGGTTGCCTGAGTCCATCGATTCCCTCTCTCGGAGTGTGGCCGAGTTCGGGCCCTTAGAGGCCACCAGTCGGGCGGAATACCGGGCAGATCTTTCAGCGACTGGCCAGGTGATTAGTGGTGCCGTCCAGTCACTGGCTGCTCTGCTGCGGTCAGTGAACAGGTCAACACGGGCACTCACTGCTGCCACGCTCGCTGTGTCAGCCAGGCATCGCCAGGGCACCCGGCGCGCTGCAGCAGCACATCGGTCTGTCCCTCGGCAGATTGGTGCGCATGCTGCAGTGCTGGCCCGGGCGAGTGCCAGTGTCTCAGGCGACCAGCGAGCGCCTGCCATCCGCCAGCTTGCCGCCATTCCTCCAGCCGTCACTGCCACTCCCCCAGTGGAGCTGCCAGGAGCTGCTGCAGCGACTGATGCTGGCCAGCCACAGCTGCAGCAATCAACAGCCGCCCGCTCGACGGCCAGACCACGACTAGGCCGACCCCCAAGGGCATCTGCCGTCACGACATGTGCCCCTCAGGAGCCTGCCCCCAGCCTTGCAGCAGCCAATGGCCTTACTTTGAGGCGGAGCAGCAGGGCGGGCAGGGGCCACCCAAAGATGGCCAAGGCATCGCCCTAACGGGCCAAATAGTCGAATGTGTGGCCATTTGTGTTTGTTTCTTGAGGCCGAGAATTGGATGTTTGTTTTTTGAAGGCCGATGATGTGATGTTTGTTTTGGACGAAGGCCGAGAATGACGGCCATTTTAGTTGCCCTATTTTGTTAATACTCCCCAGGTTGTGGGAGCGAGTAATGTGTTTGAGTGTTTTTTGGGGGTTTCCTCTGTTTTTGGTTTTCATGTGGGAAGGGCCCAGAGTTTGTACAATAAAGCATTTTATTTATTCACATTGTCCATGTTTGATCTTTGAAGTGTTTGTTGCCTTAACCGGCTGAGGGCTTGCGGAGCGGCTGCAATCATGTTCTATCATTGGCACAAGCCATTCCCTGACAGGGGGCCTAGAAGTGACGTTCAATAAGCTGACGACGGGCGGCCCTTGGACCTTGTGCGTCCCTCCTGGGCTGGTACTCCTTGTCCTCGTCGTCCTCATGCTCCTCCTGCTCCTCCTCCTGAGGTGGTGGTCCAACGTGAGGTGGCAGTGCCTGAGTCCTGCGGATAGCCAGGTTGTGCAGCATGCAGCAAACGACGACGAATTGGGAGACTCGATCCTGCGAATACTGGAGGGCTCCCCCGGAGCGGTCGAGACAGCGGAACCGTTGCTTGAGCACGCCGATTGTTTGTTCTATGAGGCTCCTCGTCGCTTGATGGCTCTCGTTGTATGCCTCTTCAGCAGGGGTCGTGGGCGCGCGGAGCGGGGTCATGAGCCAGGTACACAAAGGATAGCCTTTGTCCCCGATAAGCCATCCTCTTGGGGGAGGCTGTGCCTGGAACATGTCAGCCACAGTTGTCTGTCGCAGGATAAAGGCATCGTGGCTGCTGCCTGGAAAGCGGGCATTGACAGCTAGGATGCGCTGCCTGTGGTCACACACCAGCTGTACATTGAGGGAATGGTAGCCCTTCCGGTTGCGGTAATCCTCGGCATGCTCCAGAGGTGCCCGCAAAGCCACATGCGTGCAGTCAATGGCGCCCTGCACCATGGGGAAGCCCGCTATTCTTGCAAACCCCACTGCACGCTGCTGCTGCTTGTCCAGGGTCATGGGGAAGGAGATGAATTGATGTCTCCTTCTGAAAAGGGCTTCGGTCACCTGGCAGATGCAGCAATGCACGGCGAACTGGGAGATGTTAGCGATGTCCCCAGTAGCGGATTGGAAGGAGCCGGAGGCATAGAAGTTGAGAGTCACCGTCACCTTCACTGCCACCGACAGAGACGTCCTGCGCATCAGCTGTGGCTGCAGATCTCTCTGAAGCAGCCGGCAGATGTCTGCAACCACCTCCCTTCGGAATCGCAGCCTCCTAACACACTGCGCGGCAGACATGGTCAGATAGGAGGTCTGCTGGCGGTATACCCTGGGTGGGTAAGGCCTCAATTGGCGACGCCTGTTGCCCCCTCTGTGTCTAGCCAGGGCTGCCAGTCTCTCATGGCGTCTGTAAGCCCTTCTGGCATAAGGCTGAAATTCAGCGTTGCCACCCAATGCAGCCCCCATTATATGCTGGCAAACACTGAGCTCTGAATGAAGGCTAAGATAATTGGTAAGCTCTGGCCTGAGCCAAAAATACCTGTCCAAGTGTTGGTCCAAACCAGTAAACTCTCCTCCTTGGTCTCTGTCCAAAAAACCGTTGCACAAGAGTGAATGCTGCAAAATGGCTGGCCTTTATACTGCTGGGTAAGTGCCCTTTAATTAGCGCTTCCCCCGGCCCGGCTGGCCTGTGTACCATTCCACTTCACAGTCGCTCGGGACGCCCGGCGCACAATGGGCCGGCGCGAGTGAAGTTCCGGTTTGGGGCGCACAAAGGGCGTTGCACTATTATATGATGTCATGATCTGCGCGCGCAGCAGGGCGCGCGCTAAGAATTTGCGCCGGCGCTAAATGTGTCCTGAAGTTGGGGAGAGGCGCAGATCGCGCTGCGCCCGGGCGATAAGCGCCTAGCGCTCGAGATCTACTCCCCCTAAGGCGCTAACGGCTGGCGCGCCCAACTGAATTTCTAGGCCCTTGAGTCCATAAATGGACCAGCAAAATCAATGTGTACCCATTGTCAAGGAGATGAGGGCCACTCCCATGGATGTAGCGGGGCCTGTGGTGGAGCGTTCTGGACCTTCTGGCATCCTGTTCATCTCTTGGTCATATCCTCGATTTCTTTATCAATTCCTGGCCACCACACAAACGCCCTGGCTAGGCTCTTCATTTTTACCCCTCCCAGATGACCCTCGTGAAGCTCATTGAGTACTCTATCTCTCAACTTGGGTGGAATTACCACTCGGGATCCACACATCAAGGTTCCCCGGCACACTGACAGCTGTTCTCTCCTTGGCGAGAATGCTGGCAACAGTGAGTCGCCATATGCTGGCCATCCCTTCACCGTCAAATCATAGACCCGAGAGAGTGTCGGGTCATTTTGGGTTTCCTTCTCAATACTTGCGTTTGTAACAGGCAAACATTTGACTATGGTTGCATGGAATATCTCGACAGGGTCCACTGCAGGTGCTTCTTACGCCGTAGGCAACGGTAGGCGCGACAGCCCATCAGCATTTCCATGTTGTTTCGTACCTTTGTACTCTATGTCATACTGATGTGCCCCTAGAAAAAGTGACCATCTTTGCAGCCGTTGCGCCGTCATCACCGGAACGCCCTTCTTTGGGTTAAAAATTGAGACCAGGGGTTGATGATCAGTCAGTAGGGTGAATTTCTGCCCATGCAGATAGTGATTAAACTTCTTCACCCCCCACACTGTAAGAATTCGCAATAATTTACAGTTCTGAAGATTAATTTTTTTGATTAAAGAATCCCTGGGCGTTGTGCTTTTAAATTTCCAGGGATTAAAATAGCTGTCACCACATGGCTGAAGACAAAGGACAATGCTTTGTTTACAAAGCAATTGAATGCTATTAGCATTTGTTTGTACATCGAGTGGATACATCTAAACTGCAGAAGAGACTTTTGTACCTTGAATGGGAAACGTTTAAGAATTGAATGGGTTTTTAAATCACCCAGCACTGGACAATAGGGCTGTTGCATTCTCTTTTGTTTCAGCCCAGGGAGCTCCGGAAGACACATTAACCCAGTCTAACCACTTTGAGTTAGCCAATCACAGCTTTCTCTTGTGTATTGGACCCTTTGGGCGGGGAATTTTGCACACAGCCCTTGCAGGGCAGAATGGCAGGACCTGACCAGGTATAAAGATAGCTGCTGAGAAGCTATCGCTCGCTTTACTTTGCTGGACCACAGGTGAGCAGGGTGTTCTGACTCTTCAACAAGGTAACCTAGCAGGAGTTTGGGGTGGTGATTTGAGGGTAATTTCTAAGATTGTTTAAATAACATTGTAGTAATTTTATCCCTCGTTTTCGCCGCCTGCAACCCCCCTGTTATATAGTTTTAATGTAATTACTGTGTTCGTGTGGGATAGTTTATTCTTTGGATTGTAGATTATTTAGGTAATAAAACTTGATTTTTCTCTCATCCAAACCACTTGTTCCGTTTTAATATCATTAATGATAAGTTCCTCCACTCAGAACTGAAGGAGGGGCAGCGCTTCGAAACCGTTGTTTTAAAATTGGCTTTATTGGAATTGGCCTGATTGCAGGCAAAGGCTGCAAGACCAGGAAAATTACTTTAAACCAGTTTAAAGAAGCCCCCAACCCTTACACACCAGGCTGAGGGCCTCCCTGTCAATTTGGGCGTAGTTACGCTCGGCTGAGGTTAGCGAGCGCGATGCAAAGGCTATTGGCCTCTCTGAACCGTCACGGAATTTGTGTGACAGCACCGCTCCGATGCCGTAAGGTGACGCATCACATGCCAACCGAATCGGTAGTGTTGGGTTGTAGTGGGCCAATACTTCTTTTGAAGTGATTTGGCATTTACATTCCTGAAAGGCACGCTTACACTCATCACTCCATTTCCATGTTACACCAGTTTGAAGGAGGGCGTTCAGTGGGTGCAGAATTGTAGATAAATTTGGCAAGAACTTATGGTAGTAGTTCACCAACCCGAGGAACGACCTCAGTTGCGACACATTTTCCGGTGCTGGAGCCTTGACTACAGCCTCAATCTTGTCCGGCGACTTATGCAACCCTTCCTCATCAATCATGTGGCCACAATACGAGATTTGTCTCCTGAAGAACTCGCATTTGGGGCGGTTAGCTCGTAGCCCATATTCCTGCAATCTCGTGAGCACCTGTTCCAGGTTGGCAAGGTGTTCATTGTCATTTTCGCCCGTAACCAGGATGTCGTCCAAATAACACTGGGTCCCCGGGATCCCTTGCAGGACTTGTTCCATTGCCCTCTGCCACATAGCCGGGGCCGATGCTACCCCAAATACCAGTCGATTGTACTGGTAAAGGCCTTTGTGAGTGTTTATCGTGAGGTATTTCCTAGATGCTTCTTCCACCTCCATTTGTAGATACGCTTGAGCCAGGTCAATCTTTGTAAAACGTTTCCCTCCAGATAGTGAGGCGAAAATATCTTCTCTCCGCGGAAGCGGATACTGTACTGTGTGCAGGACTGGGTTCACAGTCACCTTGAAGTCCCCACAGATGCGACCCTTCCTTGGCTCCCCAGGCGTGCTGCTCAATGCTTTCTTCATTACAGGAATGATGGGTGTGGCCCACTCGCTCCAGTCCACCTTAGACAGCACCCCCGAACGCTCCAGACTCTCCAGTTCAGCTTTCGCAGCTTGGCGTATCGCGTATGGCACCGGTCCGGCCTTGAAAAATGTTGGGGTTGCGTTATCCTCAATCTTTATGGTTGCCTTTACTCCTTTTAGAGTCCCAAGCCCTTGTTGGAACACCTCTTCCGCGTCAGATAGAATTTGTGACAGACGTCCAGGTGCGACGTCATCATCATCTTTTTTGTCAGTCACAGTTAGTGCCAGAATGGAATGCCAATCCAATTGTAGTCTTCGGATCCATTCACGTCCCAATAATGGTGGTCCTCCATCTCGTAGTATATACATGTATAGTTTCTGTGTTTCCGTTCCGTTATATTCAACTGGCACCCTTATTTTTCCTCTGGGGTAGACCTTTTGCCCCGTGTATGTCTTCAATACAATGGACGTGTCCTTTAAGGGTATGTGTGAGAATAGCCGCTCATAGTCTCGTCAATTCATGACAGTTAGGGCTGATCCTGTGTCCAATTCCATCTTCACTGGGGACCCTGCTATCATGAGGGTGACCCAAATGGTTCGGTGATCTTCTTTTGCGATCACGTTGTGTAACTTTAAACAACTTAGTCGCCTGCTTCTGGAGTCCTTATCACTCTCCTGATCTTCTGAACTACTATCTGTCAGTTTCTTTACTTTCCTGTACTGTTCCTTAGTAGTTCTTGTCGTGTTGGTCTTCTTTCCCGACCTGTAGACTCTTGCTATATGTCCCATTTTCCCGCATTGCCTGCATATTTTATCTTTAAACCAGCAGTCCTTCTGCTCATGGGTTGTTCTGCCGCAGCGATAGCACTTTTCGGCTCCATACGCCATTTCGTCAGCGCTGTATTCTTGTGGTTTCTGTTGTATTTCCGCAGCTCCCCGTGCTGCTGCTTCGTAGGATACTGCCACGCTGAAAGCCTGTTCTAGCGTCAGGTCCTTTTTTGAAAGTAGTCGTTTCTGGGTTCCTTCACTCTGGAGCCCGCAGACAAACTTATCCCGTAAGGTGTCTGCCAGTCCTGCTCCGAACTGGCAGTGCTTCGATAACTTGCGTAGTTCCGTAAGATAGTCAGCATTGCTCTCATCTTTGTGCTGGTTTCTTTTATGGAACTTGAATCTTTCTGTTATCAGCAGTGGTGTAGGGCTTAGGTGTTCCTGTAAGATATGAACAATCTCCTCAAAACTTTTCTCCATTGGTTTAGCTGGGGTAATTAAATTCCGCAATAGGCCGTACGTACTCGCACCCATCAGATTTAATAGTACCGACGCCCTCTTTCCATCAGCCACCTCATTTGCCTTGCAGTACACTTCGATTCTTTCTACATACGTGGTCCAGTCTTCTACCTCGTTGTCGAAAGCAGTGATACTGCCACTTTTCGGCATCTTGGGCGATTTAAAATGGCGCCTCCCGCGCTTTTGCTTCTTCCCCAAAGGAATAAAATGGCGCCTCCCGCGCTTTTGCTTCTTCCCCAACGGGATAAAATGGCACCTCCCGCGCTTTTGCTTCTTCCCCTTACTGCCACGCTGCTCCTAGCGTTCTACGGGGTAACGGCAGCGACCCGCAGCTTCGGCGCGTCTCGCTTTCCTTCCCCCCCGTTTAGTTTCTCTCCGCTGTCCTGTTCTCGAGCACCGACCGCGCCCTGTGCGCTCCACCCTCTCTCTCTTGTTTTCTTTTCCCGGCGACGCTGTGCGGCCCGATTTGTAGAGCCGCTCGATCGAGCTTGAGCCCGCCACAGTCCGGAAGGGTCAACGCGCTACCTGCTACCAGCACGATTCGCTGGAACCACAGTCTCTCCCGCAATTCTCCAAACACCGATGGATTCTTTGGGCGGTTGCCCTCGGTCGACGCCCGTTGCTCAGACTACGACCTTCCAGGACCTTCCTTTCAGGCGAGATCCCCGTGAGATGATGCCACACTACAGGTGAGTTCGAACTTACTCATCGCCACTGTAAAGTCCGCGCCTCAATAATACACGGACTTCGGGAGAACAGTTTAACAGGTACTTTACTGAACAAGAGGCAGCTTGAAACTGAAACTACAGAAGCCTGCTAGGGCCTTTTATACAGGGGTGGTCACTGCCGGTACAGCAGTCTAAGACCAGTTATTCCCTTAAAGGTACATACACAACAGATAAATACTTTGAAAAGGAGAGATTTGCACGGGGCTTTGGGGAAAGAGCAGGAGGAGTGGGGCTCGTTCAAGGTGCTGGCACAGGAACGATGGGCCGAATGGGTGCCTCCTGTGCTGTCAGATGCGAGGAGTGGCTCAGGAACAGGCACCCACCCAGCCGACTGCACTGTGCCCCGTCCTCTCTCGCACACACACCCTTCCCCGCGGACGTACGCCACAAACAGTAGAGAGAGAATAAATAATTTTTTAAAAATAACCTTTTTTCTCGCATTACACGAATGAACCGGGGAGGTGGGGGCTCCACATAGTCTGAAGGGAGGTATTTAAGGGGCCGCTAAGGGGATTAAGAGGTACCCGTCCCTTCACATTCCATCAGGGTAACCGGAATCCGCACCTAGAACAGCCAAAACCCAATGGCCGCTGACACAAAGCCAGTTTAGGGAATTGATGTCGGGATCCACTTAGTCAGCTGTTCGATGGGCTCCAATGATTCCACTCTGCTTGGAGCCCTTGCAGTTTTATTTTTAACTTTCCAGTGTTAATAAAAAGGAACGACTGCCGACCACCCCCCCTCTTTAATTAAAGTTAGTGGGGACTACTTGCTCCTTAAAAGGGCAACGCTGCGCTTGAAGACAGCCGTGGTTCAGTGGGTTCAGCGCTCTCTCTCGCCTCTGAGTTGGACGGTCGTGGATTCGAGCCCCCACGCACTCGAGTGGCTCGAGCCCCGTAATCCAGGCCGACGCTCCCAATGACAGCACTGAGGGAGCGCCGCACTGTCGGAGGGGCAGTACTGAGGGAGCGCCGCCCTGTCGGAAGGGCGGTACTGAGGGAGCGCCGCACTGTCGGAGGGGCAGTACTGAGGGAGCGCCACACTGTCGGAGGGGCAGTACTGAGGGAGCGCCGCACTGTCGGAGGGGCAGTACTGAGGGAAAGCCGCATTGTCCGAGGAGCAGTACTGAGGGAGCGCCGCACTGTCGGAGGGGCAGTACTGAGGGAGTACCGCACTGTCGGAGGGGCAGTACTGAGGGAGCGCCGCACTGTCGGAGGGGCAGTACTGAGGGAGCGCCGCACTGTCCGAGGAGCAGTACTGAGGGAGCGCCGCACTGTTGGAGGGGCAGTACTGAGGGAGCGCCGCACTGTTGGAGGGGCAGTACTGAGGGAACGCCGCACTGTCGGAGTGGCGGTACTGAGGGAGCGCCGCACTGTCGGAGGGGCAGTACTGAGGGAGCGCCACACTGTCGGAGGGGCAGTACTGAGGGAGCGGCGCACTGTCGGAGGGGCAGTACTGAGGGAGCGCTGCACTGTCGGAGGGTCAGTACTGAGGGAGCGCCGCACTGTCGGAGGGGCAGTACTGAGGGAGCGCCGCACTGTCGGAGGGTCAGTACTGAGGGAGCGGCGCACTGTCGGAGGGGCAGTACTGAGGGAGCGCCGCACTGTCGGAGGGTCAGTACTGAGGGAGCGCCGCACTGTCGGAGGGTCAGTACTGAGGGAGCGCCGCACTGTTGGAGGGGCAGTACTGAGGGAGCGCTGCACTGTGGGAGGAGTAGTACTGAGGGAGCGCCGCACTGCCGGAGGGGCAGTACTGAGGGAGCGCCACACTGTCGGAGGGGCAGTACTGAGGGAGCGGCGCACTGTGGGAGGAGTAGTACTGAGGGAGCGCTGCACTGTCGGAGGGGCAGTACTGAGGGAGCGCCGCACTGCCGGAGGGGCAGTACTGAGGGAGCGCCACACTGTCGGAGGGGCAGTACTGAGGGAGCGGCGCACTGTGGGAGGAGTAGTACTGAGGGAGCGCTGCACTGTCGGAGGGGCAGTACTGAGGGAGCGCCGCACTGCCGGAGGGGCAGTACAGAGGGAGCACCGCACTGTCGGAGGGGCAGTACAGAGGAAGCGCCGCACTGTCGGAGGGACTGTACTGAGGGAGCGCCGCATTGTCAGAGGGTCAGCACTGAGGGAGCACCGCACTGTCGGAGGGGCAGTACAGAGGAAGCGCCGCACTGTCGGAGGGACTGTACTGAGGGAGCGCTGCACTGTCGGAGGGCCAGTACTGAGGGAGTGCTGCACTGTCGGAGGGGCAGTGCTGAGGGAGCGCCGCACTGTTGGAGGGGCAGTACTGAGGGAGTGCTGCACTGTCGGAGGGGCAGTACTGAGGGAGCGCCGCACTGTTGGAGGAGATGTACTGAGGGAATGCTGCACTGTCAGAGGGGCCGAACTGAGTGATTAAATGGTTTGGGAAAGGGTTGGCAACCACTTTGGAATAATTGAGGATTGCATAATAATCCTTTAAATTGAAGTTATAAACAATGAGAGATGTCTGGCCCAGTGTCAGTGAACACACACTCCGCCTTGGCCTGGGGTTTGGGAACCAGCAGGTGGGTGGAATACGTGTAGAAGGAGAAGGTTCAACAACCTGTTTTGTAGATGGGTTTTGAGGAGACGGAGGCGTTCCATCAAACCTGTTTCTCTTTCTCAAGGAGTAAATTCAACTCGGAAACGGGTGGTGAGCGGCTGGGGAAAAACAGCTCGGCCCCTCCCTCCGAGCCCCTCCTCAGAGACCCCTCCCCTGGAAACCCCCCCTCCGACCCCCTCTCCCCTCCGATCCCATCTCCCCTCCGACCCCCTCCTCAGAGACCCCTCCCCTGGAAACCCCCCCTCCGACCCCCTCTCCCCTCCGAGCCCCTCCTCAGAGACCCCTCCCCTGAAAACCCCCCCTCCGACCCCCTCTCCCCTCCGAGCCCCTCCTCAGAGACCCCTCCCCTGGAAACCCCTCCCCTCCGACCCCATCACCCCTCTGACCCTATCTCCCCTCCGACCCCCTCCTCAGAGACCCCTCCCCTGGAAACCACCCCCCTCCGACCCCCTCTCCCCTCCGACCCCCTACTCAGAGACCCCTCCCCTGGAAACCCCCCCTCCGACCCCCTCTCCCCTCCGAGCCCCTCCTCAGAGACCCCTCCCCTGGAAACCCCTCCCCTCCGACCCCATCACCCCTCTGACCCTATCTCCCCTCCGACCCCCTCCTCAGAGACCCCTCCCCTGGAAACCACCCCCCTCCGACCCCCTCTCCCCTCCGACCCCCTACTCAGAGACCCCTCCCCTGGAAACCCCCCCTCCGACCCCATCTCCCCTCCGACCCCCTCTCCCCTCCGAGCCCCTCCTCAGAGACCCCTCCCCTGGAAACCCCCCCTCCGACCCCCTCTCCCCTCCGACCCCCTCCTCAGAGACCCCTCCCCTGGAAACCACCCCCCTCCGACACCATCTCCCCTCCGACCCCATCTCCCCTCCGACCCCCTCCTCAGATACCCCTCCTCTGCAAACCCCTCCCCTCCGACCCCCTCTCCCCTCCGACCCTCCCCCACCCCCTCGCTCTGACCCCTTCCCTCACACCCCATTCCTCCTCCGAAACCCCTCCCTCCGACTCCCCTCCCCTCCCTCCAACTCCCCTCCCCTCCCTCCGAATCACCTCCCCTCCCTCCGACCCCGCCCCTCCCTCCGACTCCCCACCCTCCGACTCCCCTCCGCTCCCTCCGACCCCGCCCCTCCCTCCAACTCCCCTCCCCTCCCTCCGACCCCACCCCTCCCTCCGACTCCCCTCCCTCCAGCACCACCCCTCCGTCCGACTCCCCTCCCCTCCCTCTGAATCCCCTCCCCTCCCTCCAACTCCCCTCCCCTCCCTCCGACTCCACTCCCCTCCCTCCGACTCCCCACCCCTCCCTCCGACTCCCCTCCCCTCCCTCCGACTCCCCTCCCCTCCCTCCGACTCCCCTCCCTCCGACTCCCTCCCCTCCCTCCGACTCCCCTCCACTCCCTCCAACACCACCCTCCCTCCGACTCCCTCCCCTCCCTCCGACTCCCCTCCCCTCCCTCCAACTCCCCTCCCCTCCCTGTGACTCCCCTCCCTCCAACTCCCCTCCCATCCCTCCGACTCCCCTCCCTCCAACACCACACCTCCCTCCGACTCCCTCCACTCCCTCCGACTCCTTCCCCTCCCTCCGACTCACCTCCCCTCCCTCCAACTCCCCTCCCCTCCCTCCAACTCCCCTCCCCTCCCTCCACCTCCCCTCTCCTCCCTCCGACTCCTCTCCCCTCCCTCCGACTCCCCTCCCTTCCCTCCGACTCCCCTCCCCTCCCGCCGACCCCTCCCCCCCAACTCCCCTCCCTCCCGACACCCCTCCCTTCCCTCCGACCCCTCCCCTCCCTCTGACTCCCCTCTACTCCCTCCGACTCGCCTCCCCTCCCTCTGACTCCCCTCTCCTCCCTCCGACTCCCCTCCCCTCCCTCTGACTCCCCTCCCCTCCCTCCGAACCCGCCCCTCCCTCCGACTCCCCTCCCCTCCCTCCGAACCCGCCCCTCCCTCCGACTCCCCTCCTCTCCCTCCAACACCATCCCTCCCTCCGACTCCCCTCCCTCCAACACCGCCCCTCCCTCCAACTCCCTCCCCTCCCTCCGACTCCCCACCCCTCCCTCCAACTCCCCGCCCATCCCTCCGAATCCCCTCCCCTCCCTCCGACTCCCCTCCCTCCAACACCACCCCTCCCTCCGACTCCCTCCTCTCCCTCGGACTCCCTCCCCTCCCTCCGACTCCCCTCCCCTCCCTCCAACTCCCCTCCCCTCCCTCCGACTCCCCTCCCCTCCAACTCCCCTCCCCTCACTCCGACACCTCCTCTCCATCCGACTCCCCTCCCCTTCCTCCGACTCCGCTCCCCTCCCTCCAACTCCCCTCCCTCCGACTCCCCTCACCTCCCTCCGACTCCCCTCCCCTCCCTCCGACCCCTCCCCTCCCTCCGGCTCCCCTCCCCCCCCCTCCCTCCGACTCCCCTCCCTTCCCTCCGACCCCTCCCCTCCCTCTGTATCCCCTCTCCTCCCTCCGACTCGCCTCCCCTCCCTTTGACTCCCCTCTCCTCCCTCCAACTCCCCTCCCCTCCCTTTGACTCCCCTTCCCCCTCTCCGACTCCCCTCCCCTCCTTCTGACCCCTCGCCTCCCTCTGACCCCTCCCCTCCCTCTGACTCCCCTCTCCTCCCTCTGACTCCCCTCTCCTCCCTCTGACTCCCCTCCCCTCCCTCCGACACGTCCCCTCCCTCCGACTCCCCTCCCCTTCCTCCGACTCCCCTCCCCTCCCACCAATTCACCCCCCTCCGACTCCCCTCTCCTCCCTCTGACTCCCCTCCCCTCTCTCCGGCCGCCCTCCCCTCCCTCCGACTCCCCTCCCCTCCCACCAACTCACCCCCCTCCAACTCCCCTCACCTCCCTCCGACTCCCCTCCCCTCCCTCCGACTCCCCTCCCCTCCCTCCGACCCCTCCCCTCCCCTTCCTCCGACTCCCCTCCCCTCCCTCCAACTCCCCTCCCTCCGACTCCCCTCCCTCCAACCCCTCCCCTCTCTCCAACCGCTACCCTCCCTCCGACTCCCCTCCCGTCCCCCCGACCCACTCCCTCCATCCCCTGCCTTCC
Source organism: Somniosus microcephalus (assembly GCF_052327205.1). Classification (NCBI taxonomy): domain Eukaryota; kingdom Metazoa; phylum Chordata; class Chondrichthyes; order Squaliformes; family Somniosidae; genus Somniosus; species Somniosus microcephalus. The sequence continues at coordinate 207,482,446 of NC_140998.1, read as the reverse complement.
TTCTGACCCTCTCTTCCCAACCCCCACCTCTGGTCCCCCTCCCCTCCAACTCCGACACAATCCAAAACCGCCAAACCCCCTCGAAGCCTCGTCCCCGCCCCCCCAGGATCAGCTAACCCAGCGGAGAGGAGGCTTTAGCCCAGGCTGCCAGCACTGGCCAAACACCACGGCTCACAGAGCGGGAAGTCACCGAGAGTTTCCTATGCAGCCTGAACAATGCGTGACACATACTCAGAATCAAGGAACCGATTGTGTTTAGTTTATTATTAATCAATGAAACACAACCAGGAGACAATGACTGAATTCATTTTTCCAACTCAATTTCCTCTGTGACAGGAAGATAGATTAATAATTGTCCAAAGTGAGTCATCATCTAAACAAGGAACGCTGCATCATCGCCAATAGGAACAGTCATTCGACAACTCCCACTACACTGTCCCAACAAACTCCCAGGGCAGGTACAGCACGGGTTAGATACAGAGTAAAGCTCCCTCTACACTGTCCCAACAAACTCCCAGGGCAGGTACAGCACGGGTTAGATACAGAGTAAAGCTCCCTCTACACTGTCCCAACAAACTCCCAGGGCAGGTACAGCACGGGTTAGATACAGAGTAAAGCTCCCTCTCCACTGTCCCAACAAACTCCCAGGGCAGGTACAGCACGGGTTTAGATACAGAGTAAAGCTCCCTCTACACTGTCCCATCAAACACTCCCAGGGCAGGTACAGCACGGGTTAGATAAAGAGCAAAGCTCCCTCTACACTGTCCCATCAAACACTCCCAGGGCAGGTAGAGCACGGGTTAGCTACAGAGGAAAGCTCCCTCTACACTGTCCCATCAAACACTCCCAGGGCAGGTACAGCATGGGGTTAGATACAGAGTAAAGCTCCCTCTACACTGTCCCATCAAACACTCCCAGGGCAGGTACAGCACGGGTTAGATACAGGGTAAAGCTCCCTCTACACTGTCCCATCAAACACTCCCAGGGCAGGTACAGCACGGGTTAGATAAAGAGCAAAGCTCCCTCTACACTGTCCCATCAAACACTCCCAGGGCAGGTAGAGCACGGGTTAGCTACAGAGGAAAGCTCCCTCTACACTGTCCCATCAAACACTCCCAGGGCAGGTACAGCATGGGGTTAGATACAGAGCAAAGCTCCCTCTACACTGTCCCATCAAACACTCCCAGGGCAGGTACAGCATGGGGTTAGATACAGAGTAAAGCTCCCTCTACACTGTCCCATCAAACACTCCCAGGGCAGGTACAGCACGGGTTAGATACAGAGTAAAGCTCCCTCTACACTGTCCCATCAAACACTCCCAGGGCAGGTACAGCACGGGTTAGATACAGAGTAAAGCTCCCTCTACACTGTCCCATCAAACACTCCCAGGGCAGGTACAGCATGGGTTAGATACAGAGTAAAGCTCCCTCTACACTGTCCCATCAAACACTCCCAGGGCAGGTACAGCACGGGTTAGATACAGAGCAAAGCTCCCTCTACACTGTCCCATCTAACACTCCCAGAGCAGGGACAGCACGGGTTAGATACAGAGTAAAGCTCCCTCTACACAGTCCCATCAAACACTCCCAGGGCAGGTACAGCATGGGTTAGATACAGAGTAAAGCTCCCTCTACACTGTCCCATCAAACACTCCCAGGGCAGGTACAGCACGGGTTAGATACAGAGTAAAGCTCCCTCTACACTGTCCCATCAAACACTCCCAGGACAGGGACAGCACGGGGTTAGATACAGAGTAAAGCTCCCTCTACACTGTCCCATCAAACACTCCCAGGGCAGGTACAGCACGGGTTTAGATACAGAGTAAAGCTCCCTCTGCACTGTCCCATCAAACACTCCTGTAATGATCAATAACATGTCATTCTATAGTGGACACCAGGTGGAACCGTAGAGCTGTATATAGCTGTATATATAAGACTACACTACCCAGCTGTATGTATATTAAGACTACATTACCCATGAGGCACTAGGCTACCCACAAGGCAACAGTCAAGATGGCAGCCTACACACAGGAGCACACATGCTGCATCTCTACAGATACTGTACCTAGAGAACGTGTACTGAATAAATGACTAGCTAGAAGCTAGCTGTGTTCATAATAAGAATGTCTATTTATTAATGAACATAACATGGTACCAGGATGGTGAAGATCTGCTGAAAATTGTGAAAAGCGGCATGGAGAATTTGAAGCCACCAGAGTGTTTGAAACTCACAGGAAGAATCGACTACATTTGGCAGACTTTTAAACAGCAATTCGAACTCTACATTGCAGCCATCGGATTCGGTACGAAGCCAGACACAAGGAAGATAGCGTTGCTGCTTACGGTTGCAGGCCCACAGGCGATAGAGGTATTTAATACATTTGTATTTAATCCAGTGGAGAACAGAGAAAAATTAGAAGATGTGCTAAAAAATTTTGATGCACATTGCTCTCCCAAAAAGAATGAGACGTATGAAAGATACATCTTCCGTTCTCGGACACAGCAACAAAATAAGACTTTTGATAGCTTTATAACTGATCTGAAACTGAAAGCACAGACATGTAATTTCTCTGAGCTGAAATCATCCATGATTCGTGACCAGATTGTGTTTGGTATTCATGATAAAAATGTCAGGGAACGTCTGTTGAGAGAAACCGAACTAAATTTGGAAAATGCAGTGAAAATATGCCAAGCCAGCGAGCTAGCTCGAAAGCACGCGAAGACTTTCAGTGAAATCAATAATGATGCGATTGTAATGAGTGAAAATGCTGCTGTCGGTGCTGTGTCCTACAAGGGGAAGAAACGTGGGCAGAACAGAAATGAAAAGCAATCGGAGGATGACATTTTTAATTGTAAACGCTGTGGTTACAAACACCAGTTAAGACAATGCCCAGCGTTTGGAAAAATGTGCACAAAGTGTAATGGAAAGAATCACTTTGCCAAACAATGCTTTTCAAAAGTAAAAACGACGAAAGGGCAACGAGTTAATGTGATTGAGGACATTGATTTAAGTGAGACATTTTTTGTAGGATGGTGTCATGTGACGACATCAAAAAGGATACAGAAAATGTGCAGCCCTCAGAAATGGACAATGCTGAACATAAAGTCAATGCAGTAAAAGTGGACAAATGGATGATCCCACTGCAGATAAATGGAGCATTAGTTACATTGAAACTGGACACTGGGGCAAAAGCAAACTTAATCAGTATGAGTGACATAAAAAATATGAAAGAAAAGCCCAAAATACAGAAAAAGTCAGTACTACTGAAGAGCTATAATGGACAGAAAATAGATAGCTTAGGTGTTTGCAGACTTAAAGTGACAGTAAAAGACAAAGTGCATCATCTCATGTTTTCTGTTGTGGCTGAAAGACTTGATTCGATACTAGGTGACAAAGCTTGTGAAGACTTAGAACTGGTCAAGAGAGTCTACCGTATAAACTGTGCCATAAGCAGACCAGATGACTCAGGTGATGAAGCAGAGAGCCCATCAAGGATGAAAAGGCCAAAGGGTATCCATGTCTTCAAAAAGCCTAGTTTCTCCAAGAAGAAAGAAAAAGACTTTAAGGTCAAAGAGAAGCCAAAGGAAGAAAAGCACAAAGAGGAAAAACACAAGGAGAAAAAGTCCAAAGATATAACCGCAGCAGATGTTGTTAAGCAGTGGAAAGAGAAAAAGAAAAAGAAGAAGCCTGCACCAGAGCAGGAAGCAGGTCCGGTGGATACTCCTTCTTCCCTCAGGCCAATCTTTGGTGTTCCATTAGCCGAGGCTGCTGAGAGGACTATGCTGTATGATGGGATCCAGCTGCCAGCAGTTTTTCGAGAGTGCATTGACTACATTGAGAGTTATGGCATGAAGAGTGAAGGAAACACTGAAACCCTCTCCAAGCAAAGATCGCAAGGAGACCTCGATCTATACAAGAGCAGATTGATGACAATGCCGCAACTGCATCTTGTCATTCACTGCCAGAACAATCTCATGAAGACACATCAGACTTACCCGTGTTGAGAAGATCCACACATGAAGTAAAAGAGCCTGATAGACTTAATCTTTGAGTACAATGTAAAGCTTTGAAAATGTGTTGACTGTTTTGAAAATGTTTATGTTTATACAGCACTAACAAAAGTGTTACTGATATTATCTTTACTGTTTTCTTGAAAGTTGATTGATATTGATTTTGTTAAACCTCAAAGAAAGGGGGATGTAACGATCAATAACATGTCATTTTATAGTGGACACCAGGTGGAACTGTAAAGCTGTATATAGCTGTATGTATAAGACTACACTACCCAGCTGTATATATATTAAGACTACATTACCCATGAGTCACTAGGCTACCCACAAGGCAACAGTCAGGATGGCAGCCTACACACAGGAGCACACATGCTGCATCTCTACAGATACTGTACCTAGAGAACGTGTACTGAATAAATGACTAGCTAGAAGCTAGCTGTGTTCATAATAAGAATGTCTATTTATTAATGAACATAACAACTCCCAGGGCAAGTACAGCACGGGTTAGATACAGAGTAAAGCTCCCTCTACACTGTCCCATCACACACTCCCAGGGCAAGTACAGCACAGGTTAGATACAGAGTAAAGCTCCCACTACACTGTCCCATCAAACACTCCCAGGGCAGGTACAGCACGGGTTAGATACAGAGTAAGGCTCCCTCTACACTGTCCCATCAAACACTCCCAGGGCAGGTACAGCACGGGTTAGATACAGAGTAAAGCTCCCTCTACATTGTCCTGTCAAACACTCCCAGGGCAGGTACAGCACGGGGTTAGATACAGAGTAAAGCTCCCTCTACACTGTCCCATCAAACACTCCCAGGGCAGGTACAGCACGGGTTAGATACAGAGTAGAGCTCCCTCTACACTGTCCCATCAAACACTCCCAGGGCAGGTACAGCACGGGGTTAGATACAGAGTAAAGCTCCGTCTACACTGTCCCATCAAACACTCCCAGGGCAGGTACAGCACGGGTTAGATACAGAGTAAAGCTCCCTCTACACTGTCCCGTCAAACACTCCCAGGGCAGGTACAGCACGGGGTTAGATACAGAGTAAAGCTCCGTCTACACTGTCCCATCAAACACTCGCAGTGTCTGAACATGCTACAATGCTGCCACATGGTGGTGGCCTCCTGTTACTACAGTGGGTAGTGTAAATGTCTGGATATGGGGATGGGAAGGGGATTATCAAGTTGAAACACTCCCCGAAGGATCGGCATTTGCTCCCTGTGCTTGGTGATGGACTGAGAACCTGGGCGGAGCTGTTGGCAGATGATGCCCTGCGGAGAGTGGGCTGCCCTCTCTATTATTCACACCCACTGATAGCTTAGTCATTCACGAATGAAAGACTTGCATTTCTATAGCGCCTTTCACCACCTCAGGACGTCCCAAAGCGCTTTACAGCTAATGAAGTACTTTTTGCTGTGTGGTCACTGTTGTAATGTAGGAAACGTGGAAGCCAATTTGCGCACAGCAAGCTCCCACAAACAGCAATGTGATAATGACCAGATCATCTGTTTTAGTGATGTTGGTTAATGGGTAAATATTGGGCCCAAGACACCGGGGAGAACTCCCCCGCGGGATCTTTGATATCCACCTGAGAGGGCAGATGGGGCCTTGGTATAATGTTTCATCTGAAAGACAGCACCTCCGACAGTGTGGCACTCCCTCAGTACCGCCCCTCCGACAGTGCGGCGCTCCCTCAGTACTGCCCCTCCGACAGTGCGGCGCTCCCTCAGTACCGCCCCTCTGACAATGCGGCGCTCCCTCAGTACAGCCCCTCCGACAGTGCGGCGCTCCCTCAGTACTGCCCCTCTGACAGTGCGGCGCTCCCTCAGTACTGCCCCCTGACAGTGCGGCGCTCCCTCAGTACTGCCCCTCCGACAGTGCAGCGCTCCCTCAGTGCTGCCCCTCCGACAGTGCGGCGCTCCCTCAGTACTGCCCCTCCGACAGTGCGGCGCTCCCTCAGTACTGCCGCTCCGACAGTACGGCGCTCCCTCAGTACTGCCCCACCGACAGTGCGGCGCTCCCTCAGTACTGCCCCTCCGACAGTGCGGCGCTCCCTCAGTACCGCCCCTCCAACAGTGCGGCGCTCCCTCAGTACTGCCCCTCTGACAGTATGGTGCTCCCTCAGTACTGCCCCTCCGACAGTGCGGCACTACCTCAGTACTGCCCATCCGACAGTGCAGCACTCCCTCAGTACTGCACCTCTGACAGTGCGGCGCTCCCTTAGTACTGCCCCTCCTACAGTGCAGCGCTCCCTCAGTACTGACCCTCCGACAGTGCAGCACTCCCTTGGTAATGCCCCTCCGACAGTGCGTCACTCCCTCAGTACTGCCCCTCCGAAAGTGCGGCCCTCCCTCAGCACCGCCCCTCCGACAGTGCGGCACTTCGTCAGTACTGCCCCTCCGACAGTGCGGCGCTCCCTCAGTCCCGCCCCTCCAACAATGCGGCACTCCCTCAGTACTGCCCCTCCGACAGTGCAGCGCTCTCTCAGTCCTGCCCCTCCGACAGTGCGGCCCTCCCTCAGTACTGCCCCTCCGACAGTGCGACGCTCCCTCAGTCCTGCCCCTCCGACAGTGCGGCCCTCCCTCAGTACTGCCCCTCCGACACTGCGGCGCTCCCTCAGTCCCGCCCCTCCAACAATGCGGCACTCCCTCAGTACTGCCCCTCCGACAGTGCAGCGCTCTCTCAGTCCTGCCCCTCCGACAGTGCGGCCCTCCCTCAGTACCGCCCCTCCGACAGTGCGGCGCTCCCTCAGTACCATCCCTCCGACAGTGCGACACACCCTCAGTACTGCCCCTCCGACAGTGCGGCGCTCCCTCAGTACTGCCCCGCCAACTGTACGGCACTCCCTCAGTACTGCCCCTCTGACATTGCGGCACCCCTTTTGTACTGACACTCCAACAGTGCAGCACTTCCTCAGTACTGCCCCTCCGACAGTGCTGCGCTCCCTCAGTACTGCCCCTCCGACAGTGCGGCGCTCCCTCAGTACTGCACCTCCAACAGTGTGGCACTCCCTCAGTCCCGCCCCTCTGACATTGCGGCGCTCCCTCAGTACTGCCCCTCCGACAGTGCGGCGCTCCCTCAGCACTGCCCCTCCGAGAGTGCGGTGCTGGCTCAGTACTGCCCCTCCGACAGTGCGGCGCTCCCTCAGTACTGCCACTCCAGCAGTGCAGCACTTCCTCAGTACTGCCCCTCCGACAGTGCTGCGCTCCCTCAGTACTGCCCCTCCGACAGTGCAGCGCTCCCTCAGTACTGCCCCTCCGAATGTGCATCATTCTCTTAGTTCAGCCCCTCCGACAGTGCGGCATTCCCTCAGCACTACCCCTCCGACAGTGCGGCACTCCCTCAGTACCACCCCTCCGTCAGTGCGGCGCTCCCTCAGTACCACGCCTCCGACAGTGCGGCGCTCCCTCAGTACTGCCCCTCCGACAATGCGGCGCTTGCTTATTACTGCCCCTACGACAGTGCAGCACTCCCACAGTACTGCCCCTCCCTCAGTGCAGCACTCCCTCAGTACTGCCCCTCCGACAGTGCTGCGCTCCCTCAGTACTGCCCCTCTGACAGTGCAATCCTTCAGTACTTACACTCCGACAGTGCGGTGCTCCCTCAGTACTGCCCCTCCGACAGTGCGGCGCTCCCTCAGTCCTGCCCGTCCGACAGTGCGGCACTCCCTCAGTACCATCCCTCCGACAGTGCGGCGCTCCCTCAGTACCACCTCTCCGACAGCGTGGCACACCCTCAGTACCCGCCTCTCCAACAGTGCAGCGCTCCCTCAGTACTGCCCCTCCAGCAGTGCAGCACTCCCACAGCACTGCCCCTCCCACAGTTCAGCACGCCCACAGTGCTGCCCCTCCAACAGTGCAGCACTCCCTCTCTACTGCCCCACCAACATTGCAGCACTCCCTCAGTACTGCCCCTCCGACAGTGCAGCGCTCCCTCAGTGCTGCCCCTCCGACAGTGCGGCGCTCCCTCAGTACTGCCCCTCCGACAGTGCGGCGCTCCCTCAGTACTGCCGCTCCGACAGTGCGGCGCTCCCTCAGTACTGCCCCACCGACAGTGCGGCGCTCCCTCAGTACTGCCCCTCCGACAGTGCGGCACTCCCTCAGTACCGCCCCTCCAACAGTGCGGCGCTCCCTCAGTACTGCCCCTCCGACAGTATGGTGCTCCCTCAGTACTGCCCCTCCGACAGTGCGGCACTACCTCAGTACTGCCCATCCGACAGTGCAGCACTCCCTCAGTACTGCACCTCTGACAGTGCGGCGCTCCCTTAGTACTGCCCCTCCTACAGTGCAGCGCTCCCTCAGTACTGGCCCTCCGACAGTGCAGCACTCCCTTGGTAATGCCCCTCCGACAGTGCGTCACTCCCTCAGTACTGCCCCTCCGAAAGTGCGGCCCTCCCTCAGTACCGCCCCTCCGACAGTGCGGCACTTCGTCAGTACTGCCCCTCCGACAGTGCGGCGCTCCCTCAGTCCCGCCCCTCCAACAATGCGGCACTCCCTCAGTACTGCCCTTCCGACAGTGCAGCGCTCTCTCAGTCCTGCCCCTCCGACAGTGCGGCCCTCCCTCAGTACCGCCCCTCCGACAGTGCGGCGCTCCCTCAGTACCGCCCCTCCGACAGTGCGACACACCCTCAGTACTGCCCCTCCGACAGTGCGGCGCTCCCTCAGTCCCGCCCCGCCAACAGTACGGCACTCCCTCAGTACTGCCCCTCTGACATTGCGGCACCCCTTTTGTACTGACACTCCAACAGTGCAGCACTTCCTCAGTACTGCCCCTCCGACAGTGCTGCGCTCCCTCAGTACTGCCCCTCCGACAGTGCGGCGCTCCCTCAGTACTGCACCTCCAACAGTGTGGCACTCCCTCAGTCCCGCCCCTCTGACATTGCGGCGCTCCCTCAGTACTGCCCCTCCGACAGTGCGGCGCTCCCTCAGCACTGCCCCTCCGAGAGTGCGGCGCTGGCTCAGTACTGCACCTCCGACAGTGCGCAGCTGCCTCAGTACTGCCCCTCCGACAGTGCGGCGCTCCCTCAGTACTGCCACTCCAGCAGTGCAGCACTTCCTCAGTACTGCCCCTCCGACAGTGCTGCGCTCCCTCAGTACTGCCCCTCCGACAGTGCAGCGCTCCCTCAGTACTGCCCCTCCGAATGTGCATCATTCTCTTAGTTCAGCCCCTCCGACAGTGCGGCATTCCCTCAGCACTACCCCTCCGACAGTGCGGCACTCCCTCAGTACCACCCCTCCGTCAGTGCGGCGCTCCCTCAGTACCACGCCTCCGACAGTGCGGCACACCCTCAGTAGTGCCCCTCCGACAGTGCGGCGCTCCCTCAGTACTGCCCCTCCGACAATGCGGCGCTTGCTTATTACTGCCCCTACGACAGTGCAACGCTCCCTCAGTGCTGCCCCTCCAACAGTGCAGCACTCCCACAGTACTGCCCCTCCCTCAGTGCAGCACTCCCTCAGTACTGCCCCTCCGACAGTGCTGCGCTCCCTCAGTACTGCCCCTCTGACAGTGCAATCCTTCAGTACTTACACTCCGACAGTGCGGTGCTCCCTCAGTACTGCCCCTCCGACAGTGCGGCGCTCCCTCAGTCCTGCCCGTCCGACAGTGCGGCACTCCCTCAGTACCATCCCTCCGACAGTGCGGCACTCCCTCAGTACCACCTCTCCGACAGCGTGGCACACCCTCAGTACCGCCTCTCCAACAGTGCAGCGCTCCCTCAGTACTGCCCCTCCAGCAGTGCAGCACTCCCACAGCACTGCCCCTCCCACAGTTCAGCACGCCCACAGTGCTGCCCCTCCAACAGTGCAGCACTCACTCTCTACTGCCCCACCAACATTGCAGCACTCCCTCAGTACTGACCCTCCGACAGTGCAGCGCTCCCTCAGTACGGCCCCTAAGACAGTGCGGCGCTCCCTCAGTACTGCCCCTCCGACAGTGCAGCGCTCCCTCAGTACTACCCTTCTGACAGTGCATCATTCTCTCAGTTCAGCCCCTCCGACAGTGTGGCACTCCCTCAGTACTGCCCCTCCGACAGTGCGGCGCACCCTCAGTACTGCCCCTCCGCCAGTGCGGTGCTCTCTCAGTACCGCCCCTCTGACAGTGCGGCGCTCCCTCAGTACTGCCCCTCCGCCAGTGCGGCGCTCGCTCAATACCGCCCCTCTGACAGTGCGGCGCTCCCTCAGTACTGCCCCTCCGCCAGTGCGGCGCTCTCTCAGTACCGCCCCTCTGACAGTGCGGCGCTCCCTCAGTACTGCCCCTCTGACATTGCAGCGCTCCCTCAGTGCTGCCCCTCCGAAAGTGCAGCACTCCATCAGTACTTCCCCTACAAAAGTGTGGCGCACCCTCAGTACTGCCCCTCCGACAGTGCGGCGCTCCCTCAGTACTGCCCCTCCGACAGTGCGGCACTCCTTCAGTACTGCCCCTCCATCAGTGCAGCGCTCCATCAGTACTGCCCCTCTGACAGAGCGGCACTCCCTCAGTACTGCCCCACCGACAGTGTGGCACTCGCTCAGTACAGTCCCTCCGACAGTACGGCACTCCCTCAATACTGCCCCTCCGACACTGCGGCGCTCCCTCAGTACTGCCCCTCCGACAGTGTGGCGATCCCTCAGTACTGCCCTTCCGACAGTGCGGCGCTCCCTCAGTTCTGCCCCTTCGACAGTGCGGTGCTACCTCAGTACTGCCCCTCTGACAATGCCGGGCTCCCTCAGTACTGCCCCTCCGACAGTGCGGCGCTCCCTCAGTACTGCCCCTCCGAAGGTGCGGCGCTCCCTCATTATTGCCCCTCTGACAGTGCATCATTCTCTTAGTTCAGCCCCTCCGACAGTGCGGCATTCCCTCAGCACTGCCCCACCGACAGTGCGGTGTTCCCTCTGTACTGCCTTTCCGACAGTGCGGCACTCCCTCAGTACCACCCCTCCGAAAGTGCGGCGCTCCCTCTGTACCACCCATCCGACAGTGCGGCACACCCTCAGTAGTGCCCCTCTGACAGTGCGGCGCTCCCTCAGTACAGCCCCTCCGACAATGCGTCGCTTGCTTATTACTGCCCCTACGACAGTGCAGCGCTCCCTCAGTACTGCCCCTACGACAGTGCAGCGCTCCCTCAGTACTGCCCCTACGACAGTGCAGCGCTCCCTCAGTACTGCCCCTACGACAGTGCAGCGCTCCCTCAGTTCGGCCGCTTCGACAGTGCGGTGCTACCTCAGTACTGCCCCTCCGACAGTACGGCACTCCCTCAGTACAGCCCCTCTGACAATGCCGGGCTCCCTCAGTACTGCCCCTCCGACAGTGCGGCGCTCCCTCAGTACTGCCCCTCCGAAAGTGCGGCGCTCCCCCAGTACTGCCCCTCCGACAGTGCGGCACTCCCTCAGTACTGCCCCTCCGACAGTGCAGCACATCCTCAGTACTGCCCCTCCGACAGTACGGCGCTCCCTCATTACTGCCCATCCAAAAGTGCAGCGCTCCCTCAGTAATACCCCTCCGACAGTGCATCATTCTATCAGTTCTGCCCCTCCAACAGTGTGGCACTCCCTCAGTACTGCCCCTCTGACTGTGCGGCGCTCCCTCAGTACTGCCCCTCCGACAGTGCGGCGCTCTCTCAGTACGCCCCTCCAACATTGCAGCGCTCCCTCAGTGCTGCCCCTCCAAAAGTGCAGCACTCCATCAGTACTTCCCCAACGAAAGTGTGGCGCACCCTCAGTATTGCCCCTCCGTCGGTGCAGCGCTCCCTCAGTGCTGCCCCTCTGACAGTGTGGCACTCCCTCAGCACTGCCACTCCGACAGTGCGGCGCTCCCTCAGTACTGCCCCTCCAACAGTGCGGCACTCCTTCAGTACTGCCCCTCCGTCAGTGCAGCGCTCCGTCAGTACTGCCCCTCTGACAGAGCGGCACTCCCTCAGTACTGCCCCTCCGACAGTACGGCACTCCCTCAATACTGCCCCTCCGACACTGCGGCGCTCCCTCAGTACTGCCCCTCCGACGGTGTGGCGATCCCTCAGTACTGCCCTTCCGACAGTGGGGCGCTCCCTCAGTTCTGCCCCTTCGACAGTGCGGTGCTACCTCAGTACTGCCCCTCCGACAGTACGGCACTCCCTCAGTACAGCCCCTCTGACAATGCCGGGCTCCCTCATTACTGCCCCTCCGACAGTGCGGCGCTCCCTCAGCACTGCCCCTCCGAAAGTGCGGCGCTCCCCCAGTACTGCTCCTCCGACAGTGCTGCGCTCCCTCAGTACTGCCCCACCGACAGTGCAGCGCTCCCTCAGTACTGCCCCTCTGACAGTGCATCATTCTATTAGTTCAGCCCCTCCGACAGTGCGGCATTCCCTCAGCACTGCCCCACCGACAGTGCGGCACTCCCTCAGTACCCGCCCTCCGACATTGCGGCGCTCCCTCAGTACCACCCCTCCAACAGTGCGGCACACCCTCAGTCGTGCCCCTACGACAGTGCAGCGCTCCCTCAGTACGGCCCCTCCGACAGTGCTGCCCTCCCTCAGTACTGCCCATCCAAAAGTGCAGCGCTCCCTCAGTACTGCCCCCCCGACTGTGCATCATTCTCTCAGTTCTGCCCTTCCGACAGTGTGGCACTCCTTCAGTACTTACACTCCGACAGTGCGGCGCTCCCTCAGTCCTGCCCCTCCGACAGTGCGGCGCTCCCTCAGTACTGCCCCTCCGACAGTACACCGCTCCCTCAGTACTGCCCCTCCAACAGTGCAGCGCTCCCTCAGTACTGCCCCTCCGACAGTACAGCGCTCCCTCAGTACTGCCCCTCCGACAGTGCAGCGCTCCCTCAGTACTGCCCCTCCAACATGGCAACATTCTCTCAGGTCTGCCGCTCTGACAGTGCGGCATTCCCTCAGTACTTCCCCTCCGACAGTACGGCGCTCCCTCAGTGCTGCCCCTCCAACAGTGCGGCGCTCCTCAGTACTGCCCCTACGACAGTGTGGCTCTCCCTCAGTACTGCCCTTCTGACAGAGCGGCTCTCCCTCAGTACTGCCCCTCCGAAAGTGCCGCGCTCCCTCAGTACTCCCCCTCCGACAGTGCGGCTCTTCCTCAGTACTGCCCCTCCGACAGTACGGCACTCCCTCAGCGCTGCGCCTCAGTAAGTGCAGCGCTCCCTCAGTGCTGCCCCTCAAAGAGTGCAGCACTCCCACAGTACTGCCTCTCCCACAGTGCAGTTCTCCCTCACTACTGCCCCAATGACTGTGCAGCACTCCCTCAGTACTGCAGCTCCAACAGTACGGCACTCCCTCAATACTGCCCCTCCGACACTGCGGCGCTCCCTCAGTACTGCCCATCCGACAGTGCGGCGATCCCTCAGTACCACCCCTCCGACAGTGCGGCGCACCCTCAGTAGTGACCCTCCGATAGTGCGGCGCTCCCTTAGTACTGCCCCTCCGACAATGCGGCGCTTGCTTATTCCTGCCTCTACGACAGTGCAGCGCTCCCTCAGTACGGCCCCTCCGACAGTGTGGCACTCCTCAGCACTGCCCCTCAGTCAGTGCAGTGCTCCCTCAGTGCTGCCCCTCCAACAGTGCAGCACACCCACAGTACAGCCCCTCCCTCAGTGCAGCACTCCCTCAGTACTGCCCATCCAAAAGTGCAGCGCTCCCTCAGTAATACCCCTCCGACAGTGCATCATTCTATCAGTTCTGCCCCTCCGATAGTGTGGCACTCCCTCAGAACAGCCCCTCGACAGTGCGGCACTCCCTCAGTACTGCCCCTCCGACAGTGCAGCGCTCCCTCAGCACTGCCCCTCCAACAGTGCGGCGCTCCCTCAGTGCTGCCCCTCCGACAGTGCGGTGCTCTCTCAGTACCGCCCCTCTGACAGTGCGGCGCTCCCTCAGTACTGCCCGTCCGACAGTGCGGCTCTCCCTCAGTGCTGCCCCTCCGACAGTGCAGCACGCCCTCAGTACTGCCCCTCCGACAGTGCGGCGCCCCCTCAGTACTGCCCCTCCGACAGTGCGGCACTCCTTCAGTACTGCCCCTCCGACAGTGTGGCACTCACTCAGTACTGCCCCTCCGACAGTACGGCGCTCCCTCAGTACTGCCCCTCCGACAGTGTGGCGCTCCCTCAGTTCTGCCCCTTCGACAGTGCGGTGCTACCTCAGTACTGCCCCTCTGACAGTACGGCACTCCCTCAGTACAGCCCCTCTGACAATGCCGGGCTCCCTCAGTACTGCCCTTCCGACAGTGCGACTCTCCCTGAGTACTGCCCCTCCGAAAGTGCGGCGCTCCCCCAGTACTGCCCCTCCGACAGTGCGGCACTCCCTCAGTGCTGCCCCTCCGACAGTGCAGCACTTCCTCAGTACTGCCCCTCCGACAGTGCTGCGCTCCCTCAGTACTGCACCTCCGACAGTGCATCATTCTCTTAGTTCAGCCCATCCGACAGTGCGGCATTCCCTCAGCACTGCCCCTCCGACAGTGCGGTGCTCCCTCTGTACTGCCCCTCCGACAGTGCTGCACTCCCTCAGTACCACCCCTCCGACAGTGCGGCGCTCCCTAAGTACCACCCCTCCGACAGTGCGGCGCTCCCTCAGTACGGCCCCTCCGACAGTGTGGCACTCCTCAGCACTGCCCCTCAGTCAGTGCAGCGCTCCCTCAGTGCTGCCCTTCCAACAGTGCAGCACTCCCACAGTACTGCCCCTCCCTCAGTGCAGCACTCCCTCAGTACTGCCCCTCCGACAGTGCGGCGCTCCCTCAGTACTGCCCATCCAAAAGTGCAGCGCTCCCTCAGTAATACCCCTCCGAATGAGCATCATTCTCTCAGTTCTGCCCCTCCGACAGTGTGGCACTCCGTCAGTACTTCCCTCCGACAGTGCGGCGCTCCCTCAGTACTGCCCCTCCGACAGTGTGGCGCTCGCTCAGAATTGCCCCTCGACAGTGCGGCGCTCCCTCAGTACTGCCCCTCCGACACTGCGGCGCTCCCTCAGTACTGCCCCTCCAACAGTGCAGTACTCCCTCACTACTGCCCCACCGACAGTGCAGCACTCCCTCAGTCCTGCCCCTCCGACAGTGCGGCGCTCCCTCAGTACTGCCCCTCCAAAAGTGCGGCGCTCCCTCAGTACTGTCCCTCCAACAGTGCAGCACTCCCTCAGTCCTGCCCCTCCGACAGTGCGGCGCTCCCTCAGTACCACCCCTCCGACAGTGCGGCGCTTCCTCAGTACTGCCCCTCCAGCAGTGCAGCACTCCCACAGAACTGCCCCTCCCACAGTTCAGCACGCACACAGTACTGCCCCTCCATCAGTGCAGCACTCCCTCTCTACTGCCCCACCAACATTGCAGTACTCCCTCAGTCCTGCTCCTCCGACAGTGCGGCGCTCCCTCAGTACTGCCCCTCCAATAGTGCGGCGCTCCCTCAGTACTGTCCCTCCAACAGTGCAGCACTCCCTCAGTCCTGCCCCTCCGACAGTGCGGCGCTCCCTCAGTACCACCCCTCCGACAGTGCGGTGCTCCCTCAGTACTGCCGCTCCAACAGTGCGGCGCTCCCTCAGTACTGCCCCTCCGACATTGTGGTGCTCTCTCAGTACCCGCCCCTCCGAAAGTGCGGCGCTCCCTCAGTACTGCCCCTCCGACAGTGCGGCTCTCCCTCAGTACTGCCCCTCCGACAGTGCGGCGCTCGCTCAGTACTGCCTCTCCGTAAGTGAAGCACTCCCTCAGTACTGCCCCTCTGACAGTGTGGCACTCCCTCAGTACTGCCGCTCCGACAGTGCGGCGTTCCCTCAGTACTGCCCCTCCGACAGTACGGCACTCCTTCAGTACTGCCCCTCCGTCAGTACAGCGCTCCGTCAGTGCTGCCCCTCTGACAGAGCGGCACTCCCTCAGTACTGCCCCTCCGACAGTGTGGCACTCGCTCAGTACTGTCCCTCCGACAATGCGGCGCTCCCACAGTACTGCCCCTCCGACAGTGCGGCGCTCCCTCAGTACTGCCCTTCCGACAGTGCGGCGCTCCCTCAGTACTGCCCCTTCGACAGTGCGGTGCTACCTCAGTACTGCCTCTCCAACAGTACGGCACTCCCTCAGTACAGCCCCTCTGACAATGCCGGGCTCCCTCAGTACTGCCCCTCCGACAGTGCGGCGCTAACTCAGTACTGCCCCTCCGAAAGTGCGGCGCACCCCCAGTCCTGCCCCTCCGACAGTACGGCACTCCCTCAGTACTGCCCCTCCGACAGTGCTGAGCTCCCTCAGTACTGCCCCTCCGACAGTGCAGCACTTCCTCAGCACTGCCCCTCCGACGGTGCGGTGCTCCCTCTATACTGCCCCTCCGACAGTGCGGCACTCCCTCATTACCACCCCTCCGACAGTGCGGCGCTCCCTCAGTGCTGCCCCTCCAACAGTGCAGGACTCCCACATTACTGCCCCTCCCTCAGTGCAGCAGTCCCTCAGTAATATCCCTCCGACAGTGCATCCTTCTCTCAGTTCTGCCCCTCCGACAATGTGGCACTCCCTCAGGACTGCACCTCCGACAGTGCGGCGCTCCCTCAGTACTGCCCCTCTGACAGTGTGGCGCTCTCTCAGAACTGCCCGTCGATAGGGCGGCGCTCCCTCAGTACTGCCCCTCCGACAGTGCGGCGCTCCCTCAGTACTGCCCCTCCGAAACTGCAGCGCTCCCTCAGGACTGCCCCTCCGACAGTGCGGTGCTCCCACAGTCCTGCACCTCCGACAGTGCAGCACTCCCTCAGGACCACCCCTCCGACAGTGCGGCACTCCCTCAGCTCTGCCCCTCAGTCAGTGCAGCGCTCCCACAGTGCTGCCCCTCCAACAGTGCAGCTCTCCCACAGTACTGCCCCTCCAAATGTGCAGCACTCCCTCTCTACTGCCCCACCAACATTGCAGCACTCCCTCAGTGCTGAACCTCCCACAGTGCAGCACTCCTTCAGCACTGGCCCTCCGACAGTGCGGCGCTCCCTCAGTACTGCCCCTCCAACAGTGCAGCGCTCCCTCAGTACTACCCTTTGACTGTGCATCATTCTCTCAGTTCTGCCCCTCCGACAACGCGGCGCACGCTCAGTCCTGCCCCTCCTACAGTGCGGCGCTCCCTCAGTACTACCCCTCCGACAGTGCGGCGCTCTCTCAGTACTGCCACTCCGACAGTGCTCAGCTCCCTCAGTACTGCCCCTCCGACAGTGCGGCTCTCCCTCAGTGCTGCGCCTCCGATAGTGCG
This sequence comes from Somniosus microcephalus, assembly GCF_052327205.1. Taxonomy (NCBI): domain Eukaryota; kingdom Metazoa; phylum Chordata; class Chondrichthyes; order Squaliformes; family Somniosidae; genus Somniosus; species Somniosus microcephalus. Next base: position 207,465,271 of record NC_140998.1, on the reverse strand, counting down.
GTACTCCTTCAGTACTGACCCTCCGACAGTGCGGCGCTCCCTCAGTACTGCTCCTCCGACAGTGCGGCGCTCCCTCAGTGCTGCCCCTCCGACAGTGAGGCGCTCCCTCAGTACTGCCCCTCCGACAGTGCATCATTCTCTTAGTTCAGCCCCTCCGACACTGCGGCGCTCCCTCAGTACTGCTCCTCCGACAGTGCGGCGCTCCCTCAGTGCTGCCCCTCCGACAGTGCTGTGCTCCCTCTGTACTGCCCCTCCGACAGTGCGGCACTCCCTCAGTACCACCCCTCCGACAGTGTGGCGCTCCCTCAGTACCGCCCATCCGACAATGCGGCGCTTGCTTATTACTGCCCATACGACAGTGCAGCGCTCCCTCAATATGGCCCCTCCGACAGTGTGGCACTCCTCAGCACTGCCCCTCAGTCAGTGCAGCGCTCCCTCAGTGCTTCCCCTCCAACAGTGCGGCGCTCCCTCAGTCCTGCCTCTCCAACAGTGCAGCGCTCCCTCAGTACTGCCCCTCCCACAGTTAAGCACGCCCACAGTACTTCCCCTCCAACAGTGCAGCACTCCATCTCTACTGCCCCACCAACATTGCAGCACTCACTCAGTACTGAACCTCCGACAGTGCAGCACTCCCTCAGTACAGTCCCTCCGACAGCGCGGCGCTCATTCAGCACTGCCTCTCCAACAGTGCAGCGCTCCCTCAGCACTACCCCTCCGACAGTTCATCATTCTCTCAGTACTGCCCCTCCGACAGTGCGGCGCACGCTCAGTACTGCCCCTCCGACAGTGCGGCGCTCCCTCAGTACTGCCCCTCTGACAGTGCGGCGCTCTCTCAGTACCGCCACTCCGACAGTGCGCAGCTCCCTCAGTACTGCCCCTCCGACAGTGCGGCTCTCCCTCAGTACAGCCCCTCCGGCATTGCAGCGCTCCCTCAGTGCTGCCCCTCCGAAAGTGCGGTTCTCCTTCAGTACTGACCCTCTGACAGTGCGGCGCTCCCTCAGTACTGCCCCTCCCACAGTGCGGCGCTCCCTCAGTACTACCCCTCCGACAGTGCGGCGCTCCCTCAGTACTGCCCCTCCAAAAGTGCGGCGCTCCCTCAGTACTGTCCCTCCAACAGTGCAGCACTCCCTCAGTCCTGCCCCTCCGACAGTGCGGCGCTCCCTCAGTACCACCCCTCCGACAGTGCGGTGCTCCCTCAGTACTGCCCCTCCAACAGTGCGGCGCTCCCTCAGTACTGCCCCTCCGACATTGTGGTGCTCTCTCAGTACCGCCCCTCCGAAAGTGCGGCGCTCCCTCAGTACTGCCCCTCCGACAGTGCGGCTCTCCTTCAGTACTGACCCTCTGACAGTGCGGCGCTCCCTCAGTACTGCCCCTCCCACAGTGCGGCGCTCCCTCAGTACTACCCCTCCGACAGTGCGGCGCTCCCTCAGTACTGCCCCTCCAAAAGTGCGGCGCTCCCTCAGTACTGTCCCTCCAACAGTGCAGCACTCCCTCAGTCCTGCCCCTCCGACAGTGCGGCGCTCCCTCAGTACCACCCCTCCGACAGTGCGGTGCTCCCTCAGTACTGCCCCTCCAACAGTGCGGCGCTCCCTCAGTACTGCCCCTCCGACATTGTGGTGCTCTCTCAGTACCGCCCCTCCGAAAGTGCGGCGCTCCCTCAGTACTGCCCCTCCGACAGTGCGGCTCTCCCTCAGTACTGCCCCTCCGACAATGCGGCGCTCCCTCAGTACTGCCTCTCCGTAAGTGCAGCACTCCCTCAGTACTGCCCCTCTGACAGTGTGGCACTCCCTCAGTACTGCCGCTCCGACAGTGCGGCGTTCCCTCAGTACTGCCCCTCCGACAGTACGGCACTCCTTCAGTACTGCCCCTCCGTCAGTACAGCGCTCTGTCAGTACTGCCCCTCTGACAGAGCGGCACTCCCTCAGTACTGCCCCTCCGACAGTGTGGCACTCGCTCAGTACTGTCCCTCCGACAGTACGGCACTCCCTCAATACTGCCCCTCCGACAATGCGGCGCTCCCACAGTACTGCCCCTCCGACAGTGCGGCGCTCCCTCAGTACTGCCCTTCCGACAGTGCGGCGCTCCCTCAGTACTGCCCCTTCGATAGTGCGGTGCTACCTCAGTACTGCCCCTCCAACAGTACGACACTCCCTCAGTACAGCCCCTCTGACAATGCCGGGCTCCCTCAGTACTGCCCCTCCGACAGTGCGGCGCTCACTCAGTACTGCCCCTCCGAAAGTGCGGCGCACCCCCAGTCCTGCCCCTCCGACAGTACGGCACTCCCTCAGTACTGCCCCTCCGACAGTGCAGCACTTCCTCAGTACTGCCCCTCCGACAGTGCGGCGCTCCCTCAGTACTGCCCCTCCGACGGTGCGGTGCTCCCTCAGTACTGCCCCTCCGACAGTGCTGAGCTTCCTCAGTACTGCCCCTCCGACAGTGCAGCACTTCCTCAGCACTGCCCCTCCGACGGTGCGGTGCTCCCACTATACTGCCCCTCCGACAGTGCGGCACTCCCTCATTACCACCCCTCCGACAGTGCGGCGCTCCCTCAGTGCTGCCCCTCCAACAGTGCAGCACTCCCACATTACTGCCCCTCCCTCAGTGCAGCAGTCCCTGAGTACTGCCCCTCCGACAGTGCGGCGCTCCCTCAGTACTGCCCATCCAAAAGTGCAGCGCTCCCTCAGTAATATCCCTCCGACAGTGCATCATTCTCTCAGTTCTGCCCCTCCGACAATGTGGCACTCCCTCAGGACTGCACCTCCGACAGTGCGGCGCTCCCTCAGTACTGCCCCTCTGACAGTGTGGCGCTCTCTCAGAACTGCCCCTCGATAGGGCGGCGCTCCCTCAGTACTGCCCCTCCGACAGTGCGGCGCTCCCTCAGTACTGCCCCTCCGAAACTGCAGCGCTCCCTCAGGACTGCCCCTCCGACAGTGCGGTGCTCCCACAGTCCTGCACCTCCGACAGTGCGGCACTCCCTCAGGACCACCCCTCCGACAGTGCGGCACTCCCTCAGCTCTGCCCCTCAGTCAGTGCAGCGCTCCCACAGTGCTGCCCCTCCAACAGTGCAGCTCTCCCACAGTACTGCCCCTCCAAATGTGCAGCACTCCCTCTCTACTGCCCCACCAACATTGCAGCACTCCCTCAGTGCTGAACCTCCCACAGTGCAGCACTCCTTCAGCACTGGCCCTCCGACAGTGCGGCGCTCCCTCAGTACTGCCCCTCCAACAGTGCAGCGCTCCCTCAGTACTACCCTTTGACTGTGCATCATTCTCTCAGTTCTGCCCCTCCGACAACGCGGCGCTACCTCAGTAATGCCCCTCCAACAGTGCAGCGCTCCCTCAGTACTACCCCTCCGACAGTGCATCATTCTCTCAGTACTGCCCCTCCGACAGTGTGGCACTCCCTCAGTACTGCCCCTCCAAAAGTGCAGCGCACGCTCAATCCTGCCCCTCCTACAGTGCGGCGCTCCCTCAGTACTACCCCTCCGACAGTGCGGCGCTCTCTCAGTACTGCCACTCCGACAGTGCTCAGCTCCCTCAGTACTGCCCCTCCGACAGTGCGGCTCTCCCTCAGTGCTGCCCCTCCGATAGTGCGGTACTCCTTCAGTACTGACCCTCCGACAGTGCGGCGCTCCCTCAGTACTGCTCCTCCGACAGTGCGGCGCTCCCTCAGTGCTGTCCCTCCGACAGTTCATCATTCTCTCAGTACTGCCCCTCCGACAGTGCGGCGCACGCTCAGTACTGCCCCTCCGACAGTGCGGCGCTCCCTCAGTACTGCCCCTCTGACAGTGCGGCGCTCTCTCAGTACCGCCACTCCGACAGTGCGCAGCTCCCTCAGTACTGCCCCTGCGACAGTGCGGCTCTCCCTCAGTACGGCCCCTCCGACATTGCAGCGCTCCCTCAGTGCTGCCCCTCCGAAAGTGCGGTACTCCTTCAGTACTGACACTCTGACAGTGCGGCGCTCCCTCAGTACTGCCCCTCCCACAGTGCGGCGCTCCCTCAGTCCTACCCCTCCGACAGTGCGGCACTCCCTCAGTGCTGCCCCTCCGACAGTGCAGCGCTCCCTCAGCACTGGCCCACCGACGGTGCGGCGCTCCCTCAGTACTGCCCCTCCGACAGTGCACCACTGCCTCAGTACCGCCCCTCCGACAGTGTGGCGCTCCCTCAGTACTGCCACTCCGACAGTGCGGCGCTCCCTCATTACTGCCCCTCCGACAGTGCGGCACTCCTTCAGTACTGCCCCTCCATCAGTGCAGCGCTCCCTCAATACTGCCCCTCCGACATTGTGGCGCTCCCTCAGTACTGCCCCTCCGACAGTGCGGCGCTCCCTCAGTACTGACCTTCCGACAGTGTGGCGCTCCCTCAGTACTGCCCCTTCGACAGTGCGATGCTCCCTCAGTACTGCCCCTCCGACAGTGCGGCACTCCCTCAGTACTGCCCCTCCGACAGTGCGGCACTCCCTCAGTACTGCCCCTCCGACAGTGCGGCGCTCCCTCAGTACTGCCGCTCCAACAGTGCGGTGCTCCCTCAGTACTGCCCCTCCGACAGTGCGGCACTCACTCAGAGCTGCCCCTTCGACAGTGCGGTGCTACCTCAGTACTGCCCCTCCAACAGTACGGCACTCCCTCAGGTCAGCCCCTTCGACAGTGCGGCGCTCCCCCAGTACTGCCCCTCCGACAGTACGGCACTCCCTCAGGTCAGCCCCTTCGACAGTGCGATGCTCCCTCAGTACTGCCCCTTTCACAGTGCAGCACTCCCTCAGTACTGCCCCTCCGACAGTGCGGCGCTGCCTCAGTACTGCCCCTCCAACAATGCGGCGCTCCCTCAGTACTGCCCCTCCGACAGAGCGGCACTCCCTCAGTACAGCCCCTCTGACAGTGCCACGCTCCCTCAGTACTGCCACTCCGACAGTGCGGCACTCCCTCAGTGCTGAAACTCCGACAGTGCGGCGCTCCCTCAGTACTGCCCCTCCGAAAGTGCGGTCCTCCCTCAGTACCGCCCCTCTGACAGTGCGGCGCTCCCTCAGTACTGCCCCTCCGACAGTGCTGCCCTCCCTCAGTACTGCCCCTCCAACAGTTCAGCGGTCCGCCAGTACTTCCCCTCCGACAGTGCGGCACTCCCTCAGTACTGCCCCTCCGACAGTGTGGCACTCGCTCAGTTCTGCCCCTCCGACAGTACGGCACTCCCTCAATACTGCCCCTCCGACACTGCGGCGCTCCCTCAGTACTGCCCCTCTGACAGTGCGGCGCTCCCTCAGTACTGCCCTTCCGACAGTGCGGCGCTCCCTCAGTACTGCCCCTTCGACAGTGCGGCGCTCCCTCAGTACTGACCTTCCGACAGTGCGGCACACCCTCAGTACAGGCCGTCCGGCAGTGCGATGCTCCCTCAGTACTGCCCCTCCGAAAGTGGAGTGCTCCCCCAGTACTGCCCCTCCGACAGTGCGGCACTCCCTCAGTGCTCCCCTCTGACAGTGAAGCACTTCCTCAGTACTGCCCCTCCGACAGCGCTGCGCTCCCTCAGTACTGCCCCTCCGACAGTGCAGCGCTCCCTCAGTACTGCCCCTCCGACAGTGCATCATTCTCTTAGTTCAGCCCCTCCGACAGTGCGGTGCTCCCTCTGTACTGTCCCTCCAAAAGTGCGGCACTCCCTCAGAACCACCCCTCTGACAGTGCGGCGCTCCCTCAGTAACGCCCCTCCGACAATGCGGCGCTTGCTTATTACTGCCCCTACGACAGTGCAGCGCTCCCTCAGTACGGCCCCTCCGACAGCCTGGCTCTCCTCAGCACTGCCCCTCAGTCAGTGCAGCGCTCCCTCAGTGCTGACCCTCCAACAGTGCAGCACTCCCACAGTACTGCCCCTCCACAGTGCAGCGCTCCCTCAGTACTGCCCCCCCGACAGTGCGGCGCTCCCTCAGTACTGCCCATCCAAAAGTGCAGCGCTCCCTCAGTAATACCCCTCCGACCGTGCATCATTCTCTCAGTTCTGCCCCTCCGAGAGTGTGGCACTCCTCAGCACTGCCCCTCAGTCAGTGCAGCGCTCCCTCAGTGCTGCCCCTCCAACAGTGCAGCACTCCCACAGTACTGCCCCTCCCACAGTGCAGCACTCCCTCAGTACTGCCCCCCCGACAGTGCATCATTCTCTCAGTTCTGCCCCTCCGACAGTGTGGCTCTCCCTCAGTACTGCCCCTCCGACACTGCGGCGCTCCCTCAGTACTGCCCCTGCGACAGTGCGGCGCTCCCTCAGTACTGCCCTTCCGCCAGTGTGTCGCTCCCTCAGTACTTCCCTTCGACAGTGCGATGCTCCCTCAGTACTGCCCCTCCAACAGTGCGGCGCTCTCTCAGTACTGCCCCTCCGACAGTGTGGCGTTCCCTCAGAGCTGCCCCTTCAACAGTGCGGTGCTACCTCAGCACTGCCCCTCCGACAGTACGGCACTCCCTCAGGTCAGCCCCTTTGACAGTGCGGCGCTCCACCAGTACTGCCCCTCCGACAGTACAGCGCTCCCTCAGGTCAGCCCCTTCGACAGTGCGGTGCTACCTCAGTACTGCCCCTCCAACAGTGCAGCGCTCCCTCAGGTCAGCCCCTTCGACAGTGCGGTGCTACCTCAGTACTGCCCCTCCGACAGTACGGCACTCCCTCAGGTCAGCCCCTTCGACAGTGCGATGCTCCCTCAGTACTGCCCCTCCCACAGTGCAGCACTCCCTCAGTACTGCCCCTCCGACAGTGCGGCGCTCCCTCAATACTGCCCATCCAAAAGTGCAGCGCTCCCCAGTAATACCCCTCCGATAGTGCATCATTCTCTCAGTTCTGCCCCTCCGACAGTGTGGCACTCCCTCTGTATTGCCCCTCCGACAGTGCGGCGCTCCCTCATTACTGCCCCTCCGACAGTACGGCACTCCTTCAGTTCTGCCCCTCCGACAGTGCGGCACTCCCTCAGTACTGCCCCTCCGACAGTGTGGCACTCGCTCAGTACTGTCCCTCCGACAGTACGGCACTCCCTCAGTACTGCCCCTCCGACAGTGCGGTGCTCCCTCAGTACCGCCCATCCGACAATGCGGCGCTTGTTTATTACTGCCCCACGACAGTGCAGCGCTCCCTCAGTACGGCCCCTCCGACAGTGTGGCACTCCTCAGCACTGCCCCTCCAACAGTGCATCATTCTCTCAGGTCTGCCCCTCCGACAGTGCGGCGCTCCCTCAGTACTGCCCCTCCGACAGTGCGGCGCTCCCTCAGTACTGCCCCTCGACAGTGCATCCCTCCATCAGTACTGGCCCTCCAACAGTGCAGTGGTCCGTCAGTACTGCCCCTCCAACAGTGCGGCGCTCCCTCAGTACTGCCCCTCCGACAGAGCGGCACTCCCTCAGTACAGGCCCTCTGACAGTGCCACGCTCCCTCATTACTGCCCCTCCGACAGTACGGCACTCCTTCAGTTCTGCCCCTCCGACAGTGCGGCACTCCCTCAGTACTGCCCCTCCGACAGTGTGGCACTCGCTCAGTACTGTCCCTCCGACAGTACGGCACTCCCTCAGTACTGCCCCTCCGACAGTGCGGTGCTCCCTCAGTACCGCCCATCCGACAATGCGGCGCTTGTTTATTACTGCCCCACGACAGTGCAGCGCTCCCTCAGTACGGCCCCTCCGACAGTGTGGCACTCCTCAGCACTGCCCCTCCAACAGTGCATCATTCTCTCAGGTCTGCCCCTCCGACAGTGCGGCGCTCCCTCAGTACTGCCCCTCCGACAGTGCGGCGCTCCCTCAGTACTGCCCCTCGACAGTGCATCCCTCCATCAGTACTGGCCCTCCAACAGTGCAGTGGTCCGTCAGTACTGCCCCTCCAACAGTGCGGCGCTCCCTCAGTACTGCCCCTCCGACAGAGCGGCACTCCCTCAGTACAGGCCCTCTGACAGTGCCACGCTCCCTCAGTACTGCCCCTCCGACACTGCGGCACTCCCTCAGTACTGCCCCTCCGAAAGTGCAGTCCTCCCTCAGTACCGCCCCTCTGACAGTGCGGCGCTCTCTCAGAACAGCCCCTCGACAGTGCGGCCCTCCCTCAGTACTGCCCCTCCAACAGTTCAGCGGTCTGTCAGTACTGCCCCTCCAACAGTGCGGCGCACGCTCAGTACTACCCCTCTGACAGTGCGGCACTCCCTCAGTACTGCCCTTCCGACAGTGCAGCACTCCTTCAGTACTGCCCCTCCGTCAGTGCAGCGCTCCATCAGTACTGCCCCTCTGACAGTGTGGTGCTGTGGTAAACCACTGTTTGTATTCCACTGTGTACATGCCTGTACATGCCTCGGCTGACTCCACCCACGAATCCAGGTATAAAGGTGACTGCTCCACAGCCCCTTTGTATTCTGGACCGGTCGACCACTCGAGGCACACCTTCATTCTCTTGTTAATAAATGCCTGTTAATTACTCGCTTAATCTCAGTCTTTTGAGTAATTGATAGCGCATCAATTTTATTAACAAGATTTTATAATGGAGAAGATCCTCACACCAGCATGCCTGGACTTAGACCATCGGGAGGCGGACGCATCCACCAAATTTACTCACTGGCTGAGGTGCTTTGAAAAATTCCTGATCGCCTCCGCTGAAACGGTCAAATCGGACGAGGACAAACTGGATGTCCTGACCTCCAAAGTGAACCACCGAGTGTACTCGGTCATCCAAGACGCGACCTCGTACGCGGATGCTATCAAGCTCCTCAAGGACCAGTACACGCGCCCAGTGAACGAAGTGTACGCCAGGCACCTTCTGGGGAGTCGTAAACAACAACCTGGGGAATCGACCGAGGAATACCTTCAGGCACTGTCTGTGCTTGGCCGGGCCTGTGGTTGTAAGGATGTAAAGGCCGCCGTGTACACAGAGGAACTTATCCGGGACGCTTTTGTAGCGGGCCACAGGTCCAATTACACCCGACAGCGACTGTTGGAGCAGAGTGACCTCGACCTCAACAAGGCCTCTGAACTCACACTATCGTTGGATGCAGCCGACCGGGGCATGGATGCCTACTCCTCTGCACCGTGGACGCCGCGGGGAACGACAGCCTGGGACGCGGTAGGACCGTCTCATAGCGCCGTGCCACCCCAGCCACATCCCAGCAACGGCCCAACTACCGCAGCAGTTTCCCAAGGCCAGACAGCAGTGCCCCAAGGCCAGAAATGCTACTTCTGTGGCCAGGCCAAACACCCCAGAGCGCGCTGCCCGGCAAAAAATGCGATCTGCTCAGGCTGCGGGAAGAAGGGACACTACGCCAGCGTCTGCAGGGCCAAAGCCACCCTGAACCGCAGCAGCGCCGCGTGTGGGCCGTGCGGGCCGCCATCTTGGGCCTCCCCAGCCATGTGCGAACCACCGGAACAGCAGCCGTTTTGGACGCCTCCAGCCACATGGGGATCATGGACGCCGCCATCTTGGATGACAGCTGGGACGCAGCAGGCCCCCAACACCGCCTCATCTGATACCCGCAGCGACACACCGACCCCTATGCTGGCCTCCGTTACACTGGACCAAGCGAGACCGCACCAGCTGGCCAGTTCCACAATGGACATTAAGGTAAATGGTCATGAAACAATCTGCCTTTTTGACTCTGGGAGCACGGAGAGCTTCATCCACCCCGACACGATGTGGCGTTGCTCTCTCCCAGTCCTGCCTGCGCACCAGCGGATTTCTATGGCCTCCGAGTCCCAGTCGGCGGACATTGGCGGCTACTGCGTGGTGACACTCGTAGTAGACGGGACTGTGTACGATAATTTTAAACTTCTGGTCCCGCCCGACCTCTGCGCTGCCGTTCTACTGGGGTTAGATTTTCAGTGCCACCTTAAAAGTGTTACGATGGCGTACGGTGGACCCCTCCCCCCACTCACAATCCGCAGCCAGCAGCTTCCAAATTGCCCGCCGCGCACCAGGTGCAACCTCTCCACACTCAGAGTCACCACCCCCCCACTGTTTGCTAACCTCACCCCCGACTGTAAGCCCATCGCCACAAAGAGCAGGCGATACAGTGCCGGGGACAGGGTTTTCATTAAAACCGAAGTGGAGCGGCTCCTGAAGGAAGGGATTATTGAGGGCAGCACCAGCCGCTGGCGAGCCCAGGTTGTGGTCGTTAAGACCGGCGAGAAGCAACGCCTGGTCATCGACTACAGCCAGACAAAAAATCGCTACACCCTGCTGGACGCTTACCCACTCCCCCGCATAGCTGATATGGTCAACCAGATCGCGCAGTACCGCGTCTTCTCGACCATTGACCTGAAATCAGCGTACCACCAGCTCCCTATCCGCCCTGAGGACCGCCAGTATACTGCCTTTGAGGCAAACGGCCGCCTCTATCACTTCCTTAGGGTTCCCTTTGGCGTCACCAACGGGGTCTCCGTCTTCCAAAGGGAGATGGACCGGATGGTCGATCAAAATGCGTTGCAGGCCACTTTCCCATATCTGGACAATGTGACCATCTGCGGCCATGACTTGCAGGACCATGACGCAAACCTCGAAAAATTCCTCTGCACCGCCAAACTCCTCAACCTGACGTATAACAAGGAGAAGTGCATATTCCGCACAACCCGCCTCACCATCCTTGGCTGTGTTGTGGAACACGGAGTCATCGGCCCCGACACCGACCGGATGCGTCCCCTTATGGAACTCCCACTGCCCCACTGCCTCAAGGCCCTGAAGAGGTACCTAGGGTTTTTCTCTTATTACGTCCAGTGGGTCCCCTACTATGCGGACAAGGCCCGTCCGCTGATCAAGTCCACCTCTTTTCCCGTGACGGCAGAGGCCCGCTTAGCCTTCCACCGTATCAAGGAAGACATTGCCAAAGCCACCATACACGCAGTGGACGAATCCATCCCCTTCCAGGTGGAAAGCGACGCGTCCGACTTTGCCCTGGCCGCTACCCTCAATCAGGCGGGGAGACCCGTGGCCTTCTTTTCACGAACCCTCCAGGGCCCGGAGACCAGACACTCCGCTGTTGAGAAGAAGGCCCAGGCTATTGTGGAGGCTGTGCGTCATTGGAGGCACTACCTGGCCGGAAAACGATTTACCCTGCTCACTGACCAGCGTTCAGTTGCTTTCATGTTTAACAACAAGCAGAGGGGCAAAATCAAAAACGACAAGATCTTGAGGTGGAGAATCGAACTTTCCACCTACAATTATGAGATCTTGTACCGGCCCGGGAAGCTCAATGAACCCCCGGATGCTCTATCACGTGGCACCTGCGCCAGCGCGCAGATCGATAGACTGCGGGCCCTCCACAATGACCTCTGCCACCCGGGGGCCACCAGGTTCTTCCACTTCATCAAGGCCCGCAACCTGCCTTACTCCATTGAGGAGGTCAGGACCATGACCAGGAACTGCCAAGTCTGCGCTGAGTGCAAACCGCACTTTTATAGACCAGACAGGGCTCACCTGATAAAAGCCACTCGCCCCTTCGAGCGCCTGAGCGTTGATTTTAAAGGGCCTCTCCCCTCCTCCGACCGCAATGTGTACTTCCTCAATATTATTGATGAGTACTCCCGTTTCCCGTTCGCCATCCCCTGCCCGGACATGACCAGTGCCACGGTCATTAAATGTCTGAACGACCTCTTCACCCTGTTCGGTTTCCCCAGCTATATCCATAGCGACCGGGGCTCATCGTTTATGAGCGACGAACTCCATCAGTACCTGCTAGCTAGGGGTATTGCCACAAGCAGGACCACCAGTTACAACCCCCGGGGGAACGGACAGGTGGAAAGAGAGAATGCGACAGTTTGGAAGGCCGCCCTGCTAGCCTTAAAGTCTAGGGGCCTTCCGACCTCCCGCTGGCAGGATGTGCTCCCCGATGCGCTCCACTCTATTCGGTCACTGCTCTGCACTGCCACTAACGCCACCCCTCATGAGAAAATATTTGTCTTCCCAAGGAAGTCCACATCGGGGACATCGCTACCGCCATGGCTGACGTCCCCAGGGCCGGTCCTACTGAGAAGACATGTGAGGACCCATAAAACGGACCCCCTGGTCGAGAGGGTCAACCTCCTCCACGCCAACCCCCAGTATGCTTACATTGCGTACACGGACGGGCGGGAGGACACAGTCTCCATACGAGACCTCGCACCCTCGGGGGCCCCAGTAACCCACTACCCACTACCACCCCCCACCATGATCCAATATCCAACCCCAGCAGACGGCACGCCTGGGCCCCGCGACCCGCTCGACACCCATGAGGACTACACACCAGTGCCGCAGCCTACGCGGGACTCGACGCCAGAAGCTTCACTACCCCTGCCGTCGCCACGTCGATCACAGCGGCAGACAAGACCTCCGGAGAGACTCCAATACACAAACTTTTAATACACTTCACCCCGCCGGACTCATTTTTAAACAAGGGGTGAATGTGGTAAACCACTGTTATACCTGCCTGTGTGGGTGTTTGTATTCCACTGTGTACATGTCTGTACATGCCTCGGCTGACTCCTCCCACGAGTCCAGGTATAAAGGTGACTGCTCCACAGTCCCTCTGTATTCTGGACTGGTCGACCACTCGAGGCACACCTTCATTCTCTTGTTAATAAAAGCCTGTTAGTTGCTCGCTTAACCTCAATCTTTTGAGTAATTGATAGCGCATCACTCAGCAGGTCAGGCAGAAACCGGTGGTGATTTTTCCAATGGGAAGCTTTTGGAGGTGGGACTCCCACTTGTCGGGGTTCAGTCCCGCCTTCATCGACTTCTGGCCAACCCACGCTATTTCTCCTTGATTGACCTTGTTAAGCCCGCCCAGTGGGGTTTAGCAGGCCAATTAAAGGGAAGCCGGTTGCAGAGAACGTCAGCGTATGACGTTTCATCTGTCCAAAATTTTTGACAGATGAATTGTCATCGTTTGACAGCTCTGTGAAGCTGTCAAACACTGACATTCTCTGTAGTTTGATGAGTTCTGGATTCAAGGCCTCATCAAACCTCTTTCTTTTACAGAAATTAGATGGTCGTTGCATTGGAGAATGCAGTGGCCATCTGTCATCTCTGCCGCGGAATCCGAGACTCTCCGCATCCCCACCGACTGAAGCCTGCAGGACGAAACAAAGGTAAGTACATTCTTTCTAACACTTTGCACTTACCTCAGATACTCACCTCTCCACTCGTGCACCCATCACTCACCTCCACAGCGCACTTTTGGACCCCGCAGACCCCCGCAGACCCCCGCAGACCCCCTACTCACCTCGGTGACCCTGGTGGGGATCGGACCCTTCGGGAAGCCCACACATGTGTGGGCAAAATGGTGATAATCTTATTTTATGCCTGTTAACAGGCTGTAATCACTTCCCGCCTCCAGGAGAAGGGACCCGGCGCGGGACGGTTGCCCGCCTCCTGGGAAGATGACACGGAGACGGGTTGGGGGCGGGATGGGCAACCGCCCCCAGATTCTGCCATTTTCCCAGCAGTCCCACCTCCAAACCCCCCGTCCCCAGGGCTGGGAAAATCCAGCCCTCAGAGTCAACGTTTCAGGTCTGTGACCCTTCGTCAGAACTGGAAAAAGCTGGAGATGGAACAGGTTTTTAAGCAAGTGCAGGGGCCGGGAGAGGTGGAGGAGAGGACAGAACAAAAGGGAAGGTCTGTGATAGAATGGAAGGCAGGAGAGATTAAATGACAAAAGGGATGTTAATGCGAGGCAGAAGGTGATGGTAATGGGACAATTAAGAAACAAAAGATGGGTCTAGAAGAGGTGTAAATGAGGATGGCAGAATCATCAACAGATGCCGTGTGAAAAAATAGGGGCAGAGGTTATGGTCTGAAATTTTCGAACTCGATGCGGCACTGTCGGAGAGGCAGTACTGAGGGAGCGCCGCATTGTCGGAGGGGCAGTACTGAGGGAGCGCCACACTGTCGGAGGGGCAGTACTGAGGGAGCGCCGCACTGTCGGAGGGGCAGTACTGAGGGAGCGCCGCACTGTCGGAGGGGCAGTACTGAGGGAGCGCCGCACTGTCGGAGGGGAAGTACTGAGGGAGCGCCGCACTGTTGGAGGGGCAGTACTGAGGGAGCGCCGCACTGTCGGAGGGGCAGCACTGAGGGAGCGCCGCACTGTCGGAGGGGCAGCACTGAGGGAGCGCCGCACTGTCGGAGGGGCAGTACTGAGGGAGCGCCGCACTGTCGGAGGGGAAGTACTGAGGGAGCGCCACACTGTCGGAGGGGAAGTACTGAGGGAGCGCCGCACTGTCGGAGGGGCAGCACTGAGGGAGCGCCGCACTGTCGGAGGGGCAGCACTGAGGGAGCGCCGCACTGTCGGAGGGGCAGCACTGAGGGAGCGCCGCACTGTCAGAGAGGCAGTACTGAGGGAGCGCCGCACTGTCGGAGGGGCAGTACTGAGGGAGCGCCGCACTGTCGGAGGGGAAGTACTGAGGGAGCGCCGCACTGTTGGAGGGGCAGTACTGAGGGAGTGCCGCACTGTCGGAGGGGCAGTACTGAGGTAGCACCGCACTGTCGGAGGAGAAGTACTGAGGGAGCGCTGCACTGTCGGAGAGGCAGTACTGAGGGAGCGCCGCACTGTTGGAGGGGAAGTACTGAGGGAGCGCCGCACTGTCGGAGGGGCAGTACTGAGGGAGCGCCGCACTGTCAGAGGGACAGTACTGAGGGAGTGCTGCACTGTCAGAGGGACATTACTGAGGGAGTGCTGCACTGTCAGAGGGACAGTACTGAGGGAGCGCCGCACTGTCAGAGGGACAGTACTGAGGGAGCGCCACACTGTCAGAGGGGCAGTACTGAGGGAGCGCCGCACTGTCGGAGGGGCAGTACTGAGGGAGTGCCGCACTGTCGGAGGGGCAGTACTGAGGGAGTGCCGCACTGTCAGAGGGGCAGTACTGAGGGAGCGCTGCACTGTCAGAGGTGCCGTCTTTCAGATGAGACATTAAACCGAGGCCCCGTCTGCCCTCTCCAGTGGACATAAAAGATACCGTGGCACTATTTCGAAGAAGAGCAGGGGAGTTCTCCCCAGTGTCCTGAAAGAAAGAAAGACTTGCATTTATATAGCGCCTTTCACCACCACCGGATGTCCCAAAGTGCTTTACAGGCAATGAAGCACTTTGAGTGTGGGGATGTCCTGACCAATATTTATCCCTCAATCAACATGACAAAAATAAATGAGCTGGTCGTTATCGCATTGCACTTTGTGGGAGCTTGCTGTGCACAAATTGTCTGCCGCATTTCCCACATTACAACAGTGACTACAATCCAAAAGTACTTCATTGGCTGCAAAGCACTTTGGGATGTTGTAAAAGGCGCTAGATAAATGCAAGACTTTGTTTCTTACAATTGAGTTTCATTGGATACGTGCAGGAGGCTGAGAACAGAGAGGTCAGTGTGGGAGTGGAGCGGAGAATTCAAGTATTACACCATTATCATCTTCCTTTAATCGGTGAAGATTTGATCACAACTGGTGAAAGGTTCATGTTTGTCGATACAATACAGTAGTCAGCCCATCTACTGCGACCCTATATAAATACCACTGTGTAAACTATGTTGGACCGTCTGTTCCAGCACGTGTTATGGGAAATGTCCTTGCCCTTTATACACAACGGGGGAGAAATTCGGTGGGCTGCGCCACCAGTTAGCGCCTAAAGAGGGCATTCAGTGACTTTAGCGTCACCGGCCACACCTCCCGCGATATTTAGCTGGGGCGCTAATGGTGGCGTTAGCCTGTTGCGCTGCGCCGCCACCGATGACGTCATCGGTGTGCGCAGCGCCCCGCTACCGCCCCGATCGCGATATCTGGCAGCGACCGCCTCTGTAGCGCCGCTTGCTAATCGCGCCCGGTTCACGGGGCCTTCCTGTGGCGGCAGTGGCGCAAATTAAGGTGGAGGTGCGGGGCGGACGTTTTTTTTGGCGGCCGCCTGCCAGCACCTCTGTCCCCGGCCTCCTGTTCTCCACCCGCGGCATTGCCGGCTGTTTTCCGAGAGCCCGGCACTTCTCGGTGACGGGCTCTTTTTCCGGCACTCGCGATCGCTCATCGCGCTGGTGCAGGCCCCTCACCCTTAAGAATGGGAGGAAGGCCTGCAGTACCGCAGCACGCCGTGCCGCAGTGTGTGGCGTGTGGCGTGTGGCACTGCGGCACGTTGCGCTGCGATATTCAGCTTCAGCGCCCTAAGAGGGGCGCGGAGCGCCTCGAGCCTCGCCCCGTGTCCCTCTTGGGGTGCTCAAGCTGAACTTCCGGCGATCGCTGCTGCTCCGATCGCAGCGCACAATCTGGCGCCCAGGCGAGCTTGGCGCCCCGTTTGCGGCTCCACCCAATTTCTCCCCCAACGTGTCTTTTTTTGAATTAGTTTATGGGATGTGGGCGTCGCTGGCAAGGTCAGCATTTATTGCCCATCACTAATTGCCCTCGAAGGTGGTGGTGAGCCGCCTTCTTGAACCGCTGCAGTCCGTGTGGTGAAGGTGCTCCCACAGTGCTGTTAGGGAGGGAGTTCCAGGATTTTGACCCAGCGACGATGAAGGATCGGCGAAATACTTCCAAGTCAGGATGGTGTGTGTGACTTGGAGGGGAACTTGGAGGTGGTGGTGTTCCCATGCGCCTGCTGCCCTTGTCCTTCTAGGTGGTAGAGATCGCGGGTTTGGGAGGTGCTGCCAAAGAAGCCTTGGCGAGTTGCTGCAGTGCATCTTGTAGATGGTACACACTGCAGCCACGGTGCGCCGGTGGTGGAGGGAGTGAATGTTTAAGGTGGTGGATGGCGTGCCAATCAAGCGGGCGGCTTTGTCCTGGATGGCGTCTGTTGTGTATGTACCTTTAAGAGAATAACTGGTCTCAGACTGCAGTACCGGCAGTGACCACCCCTGTATAAAAGGCGCTAGAGAGCCTCTGTAGTTTCAGTTTCCCGATTGACTCCTTTCAGTAAAGACTTGTTTCGTTCAACTCCTGCTGTCCGTGTCTCAATCATACACGGACATAATACTGGCGACGAGCAGATACGAACTTACCTACAGTCTGCACCACCTCCTGGGATCCATTCCTGAAGCGAAGTGAGCAGAGGTCGAGGCCAGAAGGAAGAAAGAAGCAGTAGAAACGGGCGTCGACCATGGGCATCCGCCCCTGAGTCAGCGGAGTTGAAGATTGCTGGAGAAGCTGTCGAAAGCGGGGCCTGGTTCCTGTCGACGGTGCTTCAGCTAATCGGGCTGGTGGCAGGTGGTACACTGATCCTTCCTGGGCTGCGGCGGTCGCAAACTCGAGCGGGTGGCTTGCAACGGGGCCGAGCAGCATTGTCGGGAACAGGAGAGAGAGAGGGTGGCGCACACAGGGCGCGGCTGGTGCTACGAAGCCGGGCTGCGTACAGACCCGAGAAGAGGGAGGCAAGAGTCCCACAGGGTTGTTCCACGGCGGGAAAATAATAAAAAAAGAAATATTAAACGCGCAGGAAACCGCGAGGAGCTGCAGGTTGCAATGGAAACCACGGAAAGCAGCGCTAGCAACAGCGGGGAAGAAGGCAAAGCGCGGGAGGCACCATCTTAATCAGCGGGGAAGAAGGCAAAGCGCGGGAGGCGCCATTTTGTTAAATCAGGGAAGAAGGCAAAGCGCGGGAGGCGCCATTTTAGATTTTCAAGATGCCGAAGACTGGCTGTATCACTGCCTTTGATAATACAATAGAGGACTGGACCACGTATGTGGAAAGAGTCGAGGTATATTGCGAGGCAAAAGAAATAGCCGATGAGAAAAAGGCATCGGTATTGCTAAACTTAATGGGCGCTAGAACGTACGGCTTATTGCAGGACCTGATTACTCCAGCCAAACCGAAGGCGAAGAGTTTTAACGAAATTGTTGCTGTCCTACAGGAACACCTAAACCCTGCACCGCTGCTGATAGCAGAAAGATTTAAATTCCACAGGAGAACTCAGCATAAAGATGAGAGCAATGCTGAGTACCTTACGGAACTACGCAAGCTATCAAAGCACTGCCAGTTTGGAGCAGGACTGGCAGATACCCTACGGGACAAATTTGTCTGTGGACTCCTGAGTGAAGGAACACAGAAGAAGTTACTCTCAGAGAAAGAGCTGACGCTAGATAAGGCTTTCAGCATGGCAGTATCGTACGAAGCAGCAGCCAGGGGAGCTGCGGAAATACAACAAAAGCTACAGGAATACGGCACCCACGAAATGACACGGGGATTTGCAAAATGTTATCGCTGCGGCAGAACTAACCATGACCAGAAGGACTGCTGGTCCAAGGACAAAATATGCAGGCAATGCGGAAAGATGGGACACATTGCACGAGTTTGCAGGTCTGGGAAGAAGACCAGTGACTACAAAAAGGCTACTAAGGAACCGTACAAGAAAGTACAAAAGATGACGGACAGTAGTTCCGAAGGCCAGATGAGCGATAGTGAATCCGGGAACAGGAGACTAAGCTGTCTCAAACTTCACAATGTAATCGCAAAAGAGGATCACCGAACCATTTGGGTCACCCTCATGATAGCAGGGTCCCAAGTTAAAATGGAATTGGATACAGGATCAGCGCTAACCGTCATGAATCGACGAGACTATGAGCCGCTATTCTCACACATACCCTTGAGAGAGACATCCATCGTCTTGACGACGTATTCGGGGCAAAAAGTATACCACAGAGGAAAAATAAGGGTGCCTGTCGAATACAACGGCAAGAAAATACGGAAATTGTATCTCTACATACTGCAAAATGGTGGACCACCGTTATTGGGACGTGAATGGATCAGGAAGATAAGCTTAGATTGGCACTCCATTCATGCAATGACGGTGGATGGTAAAAAAGATGAAGACGTCACCCCTGGACGATTGTCAACAATCTTAGTTAACGCCAAAGAGGTATTTCAACAAGAACTGGGCACTCTTAAAGGCGTAACCGCCTTGATAAAAATAGAAGAGAATGCAATTCCCAAGTTTTTCAAAGCAAGACCGGTACCATATGCAATTCGCCCAGCCGTCGAGGCAGAGCTGGAGAATCTGGAGAAAGCAGGCGTGTTGTCTAAGGTCGACTGGAGCGAGTGGGCAACACCCATCGTTCCTGTCATGAAGAAAATGTTAAGCAATAAGTCTGAGGAGCCAAGGAAGGTTTGCATCTGTGGGGACTTCAAGGTGACGGTGAACCCAGTCCTTCACACAGTATAATATCCTCTTCCAAGGATAGAAGACATCTTCGCCTCACTATCTGGAGGGAAGCGTTTTACAAAAATTGACCTAGCACAAGCATATTTGCAGATGGAGGTTGAAGAATCCTCTAGGAAGTATCTCACGATAAACACTCACAAAGGTCTTTGCCAGTATCATTGATTGGTATTCGGAGTAGCATCGGCTCCGGCGATATGGCAAAGAGTGATGGAACAAGTCCTGCAAGGGATTCCGGGGACTCAGTGTTACTTGGACGACATCCTTGTGACAGGTGAAGATGACAGTGAACACCTTAACAACCTAGAACAGGTGCTCACTAGACTACGGGAATATGGGCTGCGAGCCAACCGCCCCAAGTGCGAGTTTTTTAAGAAACAGATATCGTATTGTGGCCACGTGATTGATGAAGAGGGGTTACATAAGTCCCCTGACAAAATTGAAGCGGTTGATAAGGCCCCAGTGCCTGAAAGCGTGTCACAACTGAGGTCATTCCTCGGGTTGGTGAATTACTACCATAAGTTTTTACCGAATTTGTCCACAATTCTGCACCCACTGAACGCCCTACTACGAACGGGAGTGGCATGGAAATGGAGCAATGACTGTAAGCGAGCCTTTCAGAAGAGTAAGGACTTAATCACTTCAAGAGAAGTATTGGCTCACTACAACCCAGCACTGCCGATCAGACTGGCGTGTGATGCGTCCCCCTACGGCATTGGGGCCATACTGTCACATAAATTCCTTGATGGTTTAGAGAGGCCGATAGCTTTTGCGTCACGCTCGTTAACTTCTGTCGAGCGTAACTACGCCCAGATTGACAGAGAGGCCCTCAGCCTAGTGTGGGGGGTGAAGAAGTTCAATCACTACCTGCACGGTCAAAAATTTACTCTACTAACCGATCATCAACCTCTTGTCTCCATTTTCAACCCTCAGAAGGGCGTACCAATAATGACAGCGCAACGGCTGCAGAGGTGGTCCCTTTTCCTAGAGGCACACCAATATGACATCGAGTACAAAGGAACTAAACAGTATGGGAATGCTGATGGATTGTCGCGCCTACCGTTGCCAACGGTGGAAGAAGAAGACCTTGCAGTGGATCCAATGGAGATATTCTACTCGACCATAGTCGAATGTCTCCCGGTGACGAATGCAAACATAGAAAAGGAAACACGAAATGACCCGACACTATCCCAGGTCTATGATTTAACGGTGAAGGGATGGCCAGCACATGGCGAACCACTGCTGCCAGCATTCTCGCCGAGAAGAGAACAGCTGTCAGTGTGCAGAGGAACCTTGATGTGTGGATCCAGAGTAGTAATTCCACCTAAGTTGACAGATAGAGTGCTCAGTGAGCTTCATGAGGGTCATCTGGGTGGGGTAAAAATGAAGAGCTTAGCCAGAGCGTTTGTGTGGTGGCCGGGAATCGATAGAGAAATCGAAGAGATGACCAAGAGCTGTGCAGGATGCCAGAAGGTCCAAAACGCCCCACCACAAGCTTCTCTACATCCATGGGAGTGGCCCTCATCTCCATGGCAAAGGGTGCACATAGATTTTGCTGGTCCCTTCATGGACTCGATGTTTTTAATTGCGGTGGATGCACATTCAAAGTGGCCAGAGGTAATAAAAATG
>NC_140998.1:207419564-207439564 GCF_052327205.1 Somniosus microcephalus | reverse complement strand
GGGCGCTGCAGAGATACAACGGAGACCGCAAGAATATGGCACAAATGAAATGTCATACGGAACAGTGAAGTGCTATCACTGTGGCAGAACAACACACGACCATAATGATTGCTGGTTCAAGGACAAAGTGTGCAGACAGTGTGGAAAAGTAGGACACATAGCAGGAGTCTGCAGGTCGGGAAAGAAAACCAGCAGCATGAAATCTCCACAGGAGAGGTACAAGAAGGTACATAAGGTGACGGAGAGTAGTTCAGACGAACAGAAGAGTGATACAGACTCCGGAAGCAAGGAGCTGGGTTGTCTGAAACTACATAATGTGATCAAAACGGAGGATCACCAAACTATCTGGGTCACGCTCAAGATAGCAGGAGTCCAAGTGAAAATGGAATGGGACACAGGATCAGCCCTAACAGTCATAAACCGAAGGGACTACAAGCGGCTATTCTCACATATACCCTTGAGAGATACAAAGATTGTCTTGAAGACGTACACGGGGCAAAAAGTCTACCCCAAAGGAAAAATAAGGGTGAACGTTATATATAACGGCAAGGAAACACCAAAAATGGACCTATATGTATTGCCAGATGGAGGACCACCACTACTAGGACGTGAATGGATCCGGAAGATACAGCTAGATTGGCATTCCATACAAGCACTGACTGTAGATGCCAAAAAGGATGATGACGTCACACCTGGCCGACTGTCAAAAATGCTAACTGATGCACAAGAAGTGTTCCAGCAGGGACTCGGAACACTAAAAGGCATAACAGCGACGATCAAAATAGAGGAAAATGCAAGCCCAAAGTTTTTTAAGGCCAGACCGGTACCTTATGCGATCCGCCCAGCTGTCGAAGCAGAGCTGGAAGGTTTGGAACGTTCAGCAGTACTATCCAAAGTGGAATGGAGCGAGTGCGCTACACCCATCGTTCCTGTAATGAAGAGGTCGTTGAGTAATACGCCTGGGGAACCAAAGAAGTTTCGCATCTGTGGGGACTTTAAGGTGACAGTGAACCCAATCCTTCACACCGTACAATATCCGCTTCCGCGGATTGAAAATATTTTCGCCTCGCTATCTGGAGGGAAACGCTTCACTAAGATTGATCTGGCCCAGGCGTACCTGCAAATGGAGGTAGAAGAAGCCTCGAAACAGTACCTCACGATCAACACTCATAAAGGTCTCTACCAATACAACCGGCTGGTGTTCGGGGTAGCATCAGCTCCGGCTATTTGGCAAAGGGCAATGGTACAAGTCCTGCAAGGGATTCCAGGGACCCAGTGTTATTTGGACGACATCCTGGTCACGGGCGAAAATGACAGTGATCACCTCGCCAACCTGGAGCAGGTGCTCACTAGATTGAAGGAATATGGGCTCCGAGCTAATCGCCACAAATGCGACTTTTTCCGGAAGCAGATCTCGTATTGTGGCCACGTTATTGATAAAGAGGGGTTACATAAGTCCCCTGAAAAGATTGAGGCAGTAGTCAAGGCTCCAGCACCGGAAAATGTGTCACAACTGAGGTCGTTCCTCGGGCTGGTGAACTACTAGCATAAGTTCTTGCCGAATTTGTCTACCGTACTACACCCACTGAACACCCTACTGCAAACGGGGGTACCATGGAAGTGGAGTGACGAATGTAAACAAGCTTCCCAGAAGAGCAAAGCATTGATCACATCAAAAGAGGTGTTGGCTCATTTCAACCCAGCACTCCCAATTCGGTTGGCGTGTGATGCATCACCCTATGGCATTGGAGCGGTGTTGTCGCACAAATTCCCGGACGGCTCGGAGAGGCCAGTAGCCTTTGTGTCTCGGTCACTAATCTCAGCCGAGCGTAACTACGCCCAGATTGACAGGGAGGCCCTCAGCCTAGTGTGGGGAGTGAAAAAGTTCAATCACTATCTGCACGGGCAGAAGTTCACCTTGCTGACTGACCACCAACCACTTGTCTCCATCTTTAATCCAAAGAAGGGCATTCCGGTGATGACTGCGCAATGCCTACAAAGATGGTCCCTTTTTCTAGGGGCGCACCAATATGAAATCGAGTATAAGGGCAAGAAACAGCACGGAAACGCTGATGGGCTATCACGCCTGCCACTGCCTACTGTGGAGGAAGCACCAGCAGTGGATCCTGTCGAAATATTTCATTCGACTATAATTGAATGCTTGCCAGTAACTGACGCTGGTATAGAGAAGGAGACCCGAAATGACCCGACACTGTCTCGGGTATATGATTTGACGGTGAAGGGATGGCCAGCACATGGCGACTCACTGTTGCCAGCATTCTCATCCAGAAGAGAACAGCTGTCAGTATGCCAGGGGACCTTGATGTGTGGATCCCGAGTGGTAATTCCACCCAAGTTAAGGGAGAGAGTGCTCAATGAGCTTCACGAAGGTCATCTAGGAGGGGTGAAAATGAAAAGCCTTGCTAGGGCTTATGTGTGGTGGCCAGGGATCGATCAGCAGATCGAGGACCTGACAAAGAGCTGCTCAGGATGCCAGAAGGTCCAAAATGCACCACCACATGCCCCTCTACACCCATGGGAGTGGCCCTCATCTCCATGGCAACAGGTGCATATTGATTTTGCTGGTCCATTCATGGACTCAATGTTTTAATAGCCGTGGATGCGCACTCGAAATGGCCTGAGGCGATCAAAATGTCCTCCACCACCACGGAGAAAACTATTGCAGTCCTACGGACCATTTTTGCCAGGAACTGCTTGTCAGAGCAGATTTGCTCTGATAACGGACCACAGTTTGTGTCCGAAGAGTCTCGAAGATTTATGAAAAGGAATGGGGTGAGGCATTACACATCCACCCTGTATCATCCAGCCACAAATGGATTGGCTGAGAGGTTCGTACAAACCTTTAAAAAGGCAGTAAGGGCCATGTGCGATGACGACATTCCACTGCAGCATAAGGTGGACAATTTCCTGTTAGCCTACAGAAATGCGACACATGCAGTCACCAACCAGGCCCCGGCCATGATGTTCTTTAACCGAAGGTTGAGATCTCGTCTGGATTTGCTCAGACCAAATGTACGAAGAGATGTTGAGAATAAGCAATTCCAGCACATCAATGAGAAGCCGACAAGGAGCTTCAATGTAGGGCAACCAGTCTTGGCCCGCGACTACCGAACAGAGAAATGGCGACCAGGAACGATATGCACACGGCAGGGGCCACTAATGTACACAGTGGATGTTGGGGAGAACATTGTGAGACGCCATGCTGACCAGATCCTAGAGTCACAGGAACGAGTCAACCCCATGTCTCGGCCATATGTACCTGGTGAGGAACCCGACGTACAGGTCGCATCTACCTCAGAAACAATAGCATTGGAAGCTGATGAATCAACTGACGACAGGGTGTTAGAATCGCCTCCGCACCAAGAGCGAGACACTCGGGAAAGGCGTTATCCAGAAAGAATCAGGAAGCCTCCCCAAAGACTGAATTTATAAAGAGACTATTTTCAGTTAATGTTGCATGTTAAAAGTGTTAATTGTAATTAGTTTGATATTTAATTGTTAAATGAGTGCTCTGGTACTGTTAATCTAAAAGGGGAGGAATTGTAATGTATGTACCTTTAAGGGGGAGAACTACTTTTTACAGCTCCTGTATCCTGTAGTACCGGCAGTGACCTCACCTGTATATAAACCCTGAGTAGTGATCAGTACAGTCAGTTGCAGTTTGAACCCTCATTCAGTAAACACCTGTTGATCGTTCCCTGCAGTCTTTTGTCTGATTGTTGAAGGACACAACATTAAGATACACGGATATAACACCCCCAGTCACAACATTGTCTACACATCACAAGCCTTTCATTGACTGTAAAGCACAGGCCACATGAAAGGCGCTATATTAATTCACAAT
Organism: Somniosus microcephalus; assembly: GCF_052327205.1. NCBI lineage: Eukaryota > Metazoa > Chordata > Chondrichthyes > Squaliformes > Somniosidae > Somniosus > Somniosus microcephalus. The sequence goes on along the minus strand of NC_140998.1, from coordinate 207,435,699 downwards.
CTGTCTTCATGTCCACTCGCATATTGCTGCATAGGGTGAAATGGACTGGAAGAATGAACATGGCAAACAAGCGGCTGAGACAGAGATTGAAGGATGTGAAGACCTTAGAGAGGGTGCAGAAAAGATTGACGAGAACGGTTCCAGGGATGAGGGACTTCAGTTACATGGATAGACTGGAGAAGCTGGGGTTGTTCTCCTTGGAGCAGAGAAGGTTGAGAGGAGGTTTGATAGAGGTGTTCAAAATCAGGAGGGGTCTGGACAGAATAGATAGAGAGAAACTGTTCCCATTGGCGGAAGGGTCTAGAACTAGAGGACACAGATTTAAGGCGATTGGCAGAAGATCCAAAGGCGACATGAGGAAAAACCTTTTCACGCAGCGAGTGGTCAGGATCTGGAATGCCCTGCCTGAGCGGGTGGTGGAGGCAGGCTCAATCGTGGCTTTCAAAAGGGAATTGGGTAAGTACCTGAAGGAAAAAATTACTGCAGGGCTACGGGGAAAGGGCGGGGGAGTGGGACTAGCTGAAGTGCTCTTGCAGAGAGCCGGCACGGGCTCGAGGGGCCGAATGGCCTCCTTCTGTGCTGTAACCTTTCTATGATTCGATGGTTATTGTGTTGATAAACTGGAGCTGTGATGTTTTCATCATTTTGCCATTTCAAAAAAGTGATAAAACAGGTTCATCACCAAAATGCTGATAATTAGGATGAGGGACTTCAGTTATGTGGAGAGACTGGAGAAGCTAGGGTTGTTGTACAGGGCCTTGGTGAGACCACACCTGGAGTGCTGTGTGCAGCTTTGGTCTCCTTACCTAAGGAAGGATATACTTGCCATAGAGGGAGTGTAACGAAGGTTCACCAGACTGGTTCCTGGGATGGGGGGATTGTCCTATGAGGAGAGATTGAGTAGACTAGGCCTATATTCTCTAGAGTTTAGAAGAATGAGAGGTGATCTCATTGAAATAAAATTCTTACAGGGCTTGACAGGGTGGGCGCAGGGAGGATGTTTCCCCTGGCTGGGGAGTCTAGAACCAGGGGTCACAGTCTCAGAATAAGGGGTCGGCCATTTAGGACTGAGATGAGGAGGAATTTCTTCACTCAGAGGGCGGTGAATCTTTGGAATTCTCTACCCCAGAGGGCTGTAGATGCTCAGTCGTTCAGTATATTCAAGACAGAGAGCGATAAATTTTTGGATACTGAGGGAATCAAGGGATATGGGGATAATGCGGGAACGTGGAGATGAGGTAGAAGATCAGCCACGATCTTATTGAATGGTGGAGCAGGCTCGAGGGGCCAAATGGCCGACTGCTGCTCCTAGTTCGTATGGTTTTATGTTCTCCTTAGAGCAGAGAAGGTTAAGAGGAGGTTTGATGGAGGTGTTCAAAATCAGGATAGGATTTGATCGAGTAAATAAGGGGAAACTGTTTCCATTGGCAGGAGGGTCGGTAACCAGAGGACACAGATCTAAGGTGACTGGCAAAAGAACCAGAGGGGAGACGCGGAAACCTTTTTTACACAGCGAGTTGTCGTGATCTGAAATGCACTGCCTGAAAGGATGGTGGAAGCAGATTGAAAAGAGAATTGGATAAATACATGAAGGGAAAGAATTCACAGGGCTATGGGGAAAGAGCGAGGGTGAGCGGGATCAATTGGGGAGCTCTACGAAAGAGCCGGCCCAGGCACGATGGGCCGAATGGCCTCCTTCTGTGCTGTATCAGTCTATGATTCCAAACACCGACCAGGGGAAGCGATATATAATGAGCGGTGTTGTTATTTCAGATATGTAAACCAGTATTGCATTGGGTTGGATATTCCGATCCCTATGGGTGGGTACGCGCTGTGTACCCACCCGTAGGGACATCGGAAATGCCGGTTTCAGGCATGCACTGCGCACGCGCTGGAAACCGGAATTTCCGATATGTCAAGAAAGCTCTTGACAGATCGGACACCTGCCCGGGAGAAGGGCCTCTGCGGGGGGAGAGTTCCTCTTTTTGGAGACCCTCCGCCCATAGAAAACACTCACAATTCTTACGCCTGGTAAAAACCGGTGTAGTAAGGCCTGCTTTTACCAGGATAAGAGTTGAAAAAAGTTAAAAAAAAAAAAATTTTTCACTGATTTATCATTTAAAAATAGTTTAAAAAAAGGTAAGTTTATTTTTAGCCCCCTAAAAAACTTTAATTCTAATTTCAAGTCATTTTAAAAAGGTGATGATTTTTTAAACATTTATTTAAAGTTTTACTCTGTTTTGGGGCTGATCTCCATTGATATATTTGACAGGTCTTCCTGTCAAGTGTATAAAGGGAGATTCCCTTCTGTGATTGGCTCCCCATGGCCCACGAGATCCCAGGGATGCTGCGAACTACCTGCGCCTCCGGGATACGTGGGCCCAGCGCACCGGCAGTTTGAAGAGGCCCAGCAACGGAACTCTGCGCCTCCCGGGAGCACTCAGGTAAGGGCGCAGATTTTTCCAGATCGCAGCCCTTCGCCCGTGGGAGGCCTGCGATCGGAATATCCGGGCCGTTATTACCAATAATGCTCGTTGGGCGAAATCAAGCCACATTTTGGGTAATTTTTGCAATTGATTGCATCATGCATCCTCACAGTGAAGGTAGGAGATGAATAATGTCGTAGGCTTCCTCCGGAGAGCACCAGCAGTTGGCGTCTGAAGATGTAAGAGCTGAAAGGGAACGTTGAAACTCTTTGTGAGATAGTCCATCTTCAGCTTTTAGACACATAGAAAAATAGGAGCAGGAATTGGCCATTCGGCCCTTCGAGCCTGCTCCGCCGTTCAATATGATCATGGCTGATCCTCTATCTCAATACCATATTCCCCCTCTCTCCCCATACCCCTTGATGCCTTTTGATTCTAGAAATCTATCTATCTCCTTCTTAAATATATTCAGTGACTTGGCCTCCACAGCCTTCTGTGGTAGAGAATTCCACAGGTTCACCGCCCTCTGAGTGAAGACATTTCTCCTCATCTCAGTCCTAAATGTCCTACCCCGTACCCTGAGACTGTGATCCCTCGTTCTAGAGCCCCCTGCCAGGGGAAATATCCTTTTAAATGACAAGACACATTCATCGGTTCCTTTCAAATTTCCTAGAAAGGTGGGCTGGGGTGCTCTTGTAAAGATTTGAGAAGCCGAGAGTGACATAAGCATTACGAGGACCTATTTTTAAATAAAGGATGGCACAGTCAGTGGATACGGAACCTGCCACATCTGAAGCTTCTATGAGTCTCAGGATACGGGATAGGACATTTAGGACTGAGAGGAGGAGAAATGTCTTCACTCAGAGGGTGGTGAGCCTATGGGATTCTCTACCACAGAAGGGTGTGGAGGCCAAGTCACTGAATATATTTAAGAAGGAGATCGATAGATTTCTAGACACAAAAGGCATCAAGGGGTATGGGGAGAGAGCAGGAATATGGTATTGAGATAGAGGATCAGCCATGATCATATTGAACGACGGAGCAGGCTCGAAGGGCCGAATGGCCGACTCCTGCTCCTATTTTTCTATGTTTCTATGAAACCCACTGTCCAGGAGGGCGCACGACTTATCTGCATATAGAGCATCCAGCAAACCGTGGAGCGTTAGGTAACCCCGGGGATGGTTGAGCCGGAGCCCCAGAGGTCCCGATGTTCTACCTTTATCATAATATGCTTTGTATAAGCATCACCCTTGTGTAAGGAAAGGTTGCCCGTTAAGTACGTTTCTGATAAAACGACAGTTTGCGTTGAAAGGAACGCCAGTCCGCGAGCTTCAGCGGCTGAGAAGTTACCGCACCGACACGGAAAAGGCAGCCCGTTGCAATACCGCAGAGGCGCTCAGAAGGAGCAGGTGGCTGCTTGAATCCACGGAGCTAGCGGCAGTGAGCTAGGTGGCATGCTGGACAATCAATTTTAGAAATGAGAATTTCATTCGCTCGGAACGCTAACGCCTCCGAGACGATTGTAAGGAAGGCGGCCGAGTGCTGCAGCTTTCTCCAGTTGAGCGATTTGCCTGACAGCTCGACGAGATTATCCCACGTTAAAGTGTGGGGAGTGAGGTTTTGTTCAAACAGACCGAAGGTTGGTGCAGGTAATTGGATGGGGTAATGTGGAAACAAGCGGATTGGCGCTGAGCGCCGGCCTCTTGCGCATCCCCGATTTTAATCGCTCCACCTTTGGTGGCCGTGGCTTCAGCCGCCTGGGCCCTAAGCTCTGGAATTCCCTCCCTAAACCTCTCCGCCTCTCTTTCCACCTTTAAGACCCTCCTTAAACCTACCTGTTTGATCACCTGTCCTAATATCTCCTTCTGTGGCTCAGTGCCATATTCTGTTTTATAACGCTCCTGTGAAGCGCCTCGTCTGAGCTGTCAGGCAAATCGCTCAACTGGAGAAAGCTGCAGCACTCGGCTGCCTTCCTTACAGTCGTCTCAGAGGCATTAGCGTTCCGAGCAAATTAAATTCTCATTTCTAAAATTGATTGTCCAGCATGCCACCTAGCTCACTGCCGCTAGCTCCGTGGACTCACGCAGCCACCTGCTCCTTCTGTTTTACTATGTTAAAGCTGCTGTATAAATACATATATAGATAGGATTACATAGGATATACGGCACAGAAAGAGGCCATTCGGCCCAACCAGTCCATGCCAGCATTTATGCTCCACTCGAGCCTCCTCCCGTCTTTCCGCATCTAACACTGCCAGCAAAACAGTCCATGCCCGCATACAACAAGACCTGGACGACGTTCAGGCTTGGGCTGATAAGTGGCAGGTAACATTCACACCACAGAAGTGCCCGGTAATGACTATCTCCAACAAGCGAGAGTCTACCCACCCCCCCTTGACATTCAACGGCATTACCATCGCCGAATCCCCCACCATCAACATCCTGGGGGGTCACCATTGACCAGAAACTTAACTGGACCACCCACATAAATACTGTGGCGACAAGAGCAGGTCAGAGGCTGGGTATTCTGCAGCGAGTGTCTCACCTCCTGACTCCCCAAAGTCAGGAGTGTGATGGAATACTCTCCACTTGCCTGGATGAGTGCAGCTCCAACAACACTCAAGAAGCTCGACACCATCCAGGACAAAGCAGCCCGCTTGATTGGGACCCGATCCACCACCTTAAACATTCACTCCCTCCACCACCGGCGCACCGTGGCTGCAGTGTGTACCATCTACAAGATGCACTGCAGCAACTCGTCAAGGCTTCTTCGGCAGCACCGCCCAAACCCGCGACCTCTTCCGCCTAGAAGGATGAGGGCAGCAGGCGCACGGGAACACCACCACCTCCAAATTCCCCTCCAAGTCACACACCATCCCAACTTGGAAATATATCGGCCGTTCCTTCATCGTCGCTGGATCAAAATCCTGGAACTCCCTCCCTAACAACACTGTGGGAGCACCTTCACCACACGGACTGCAGCGGTTCAAGAAGGCGGCTCACCGCCACCTTCTCAAGGGCAACTAGGGATGGGCAATAAATGCTGGCCTTGCCAGCGATGCCCACATCCCATAAATGAATATTTAAAAAATATAACCCTCTATTCCCTTCTCCCTCATATGCTTGTCTAGCCTCTCCTTAAATGCATCTATATTATTCGCCTCGACCACTCCCTGTGGTAGTGAGTTCCACATTCTCACCACTCTCTGGGTAAAGAAGTTTACCCTGAATTCCCTATTGGATTTCTTGCTGACTATCTTCTATTGATGGCCTCTAGTTATGCTCTTCCCCACAAGTGGAAACATTCTCTCTGTATCCACTCTATCAAAACCTCTCATCATTTTAAAGACCTCTATTAGGTCACCCCTAAGCCTTCTTTTTTCAAGAGAAAAGAGACCCAGCCTGTTCATCCTTTCCTGATATGTATACCCTCACTTTTCTGGTATCATCCTTGTAAATCTTCTCTGCACCCTCTCCAGTGTCTCTCTATCCTTTTTATAATATGGTGACCAGAACTGCACGCAGTACCCCAAGTGTGGTCTAACCAAGGTTCGATACAGGTTTAGCATAACTTCCCTACTTTTCAATTGTATCCCTCGAGAAATAAACCCTAGTGCTTGGTTTGCTGTTTTTATGGCCTCTCGAACCTGTGTCGCAACTTTTAGTGATTTGTGTATTTGTACTCCGAGATCCCTTTGTTCCTCTACCCCACCTAGACTCGCACCCTCCAAGTGATAAGTGACCTCCCTATTCTGCCTACCAAAATGTAATACCTCACATTTATCTGTGTTGAACTTCATTTGCCAATTATATGCCCATTCTGCCGGTTTATTAATGTCCTCCTGTAATTTGTTGCAGTCCTCAGTATTGACTATCCCCCCCGCAAATTTGGTGTCATCTGCAAAATTTAGAAATTGTTTTTCTGATTCCAAAGTCTAAATCGTTAATGTAAATTGTGAACAGCAATTGTGAATGCAAGTTTGAAAAGAGGGCATTGGAATAGATACCTTCGCATTCGATGTTACCCAATCAGCCGTCGTCCTACGAACTCCCGCCCCCACCTCATCCGCCCATGTCACGATGAATCATAAGTTATTGTGTAACCCCAGTATCATGGACATACATTCTGAGTCTTGAGTTTGTTGTCGGATAACTGTGCGTTGTCTGTTAGTCATTGTTCAGCGAGCAGACAAAGCTGAAAAAAGGGGAACATCAACTTAGCTTGTCAGCAAATTAAACATTCTGCAGTTTTCTAAGTGAAGCCATCTGTATCCACTCTGATGTGTGTCAAAAGAAGGTTTTGCCATCGATTTTAACCATTTCATTACATAAGCCAGTATAATCTCTTTACAGGTTCAGATTATTCAAATTCTACGTTTGACAAACTGTTATATATAATCGATCCTGACAGGAAAAATTATCCTTCGTTCCTGGGATGTGGGCATCGCTGGCAAGGCCAACATTTATTGCCCATCCCGAGTTGCCCTTGAGAAGGTGGTGGTGAGCTGCCTTCTTGAACCGCTGCAGTCCGTGTGGTGAAGGTGCTCCCACAGTGCTGTTAGGGAGGGAGTTCCAGGATTTTGACCCAGCGATGATGAAGGAACGGACGATATATTTCTAAGTCAGGATGGTGTGTGTGACTTGGAGGGGAACTTGGAGGTGGTGGTGTTCCCATGCGCCTGCTGCCCTTGTCCTTCTAGGTGGAAGAGATCGCAGGTTTGGGAGGTGCTGCCGAAGAAGCCTTGGCGAGTTGCTGCAGAGCATCTTGTAGATGGTACACACTGCAGCCACGGTGCGCCGGTGGTGGAGGGAGTGAATGTTTAAGGTGGTGGATCGGGTGCCAATCAAGCGGGCTGCTTTGCCTTGGATGGTGTCGAGCTTCTTGAGTGTTGTTGGAGCTGCACTCATCCAGGCAAGTGGAGAGTATTCCATCACACTCCTGAATTGTGCCTTGTAGATGGTGGAAAGGCTTTGGGGAGTCAGGAGGTGAGACACTCGTTGCAGTATACCCAGCCTCTGACCTGCTCTTGTTGCCACAGTATTTATGTGGCTGGTCCAGTTAAGTTTCTGGTTAATGGTGACCCCCAGGATGCTGATGGTGGGGCATTCAGTGGTGGTAATGCCGTTGAATGTCAAGGGGAGGTGGTTAGACTCTCGCTTAGATACTGAGTAGTTATGACACCAACATAGAACTGTAAGATTAGGATCACAGATTACCCAAAATCTTAGGAATTGTAAGACTTTTTTATTAAAGAGCTACAGTTTTAAAGCTTAATCAGATATGACATATGGTTTAAGCTGAGTATAATAGACATACAACCCGTGACAGTAGAGAGCGATCTATGACTCCGGAAGCGGAACGCCACAACCGGAGGGGCGGTTGGTTAGTTGTCCCAGGAGCGCAGCGTGGAGGTCTCGGGTCAGCGGGTCTCTGCAGCCAGTAACAGCGGTCACCTCTGTTGATTCGTCTCCTGAGCTGTTGGAGGTGCTAGGCCGGAGCCAGCATTGTTTTCCACCTCGAAGAAGCCTTCGCCCCTCGCTGTCTGATTCCCTCTCTCAGCCCTCTATATTTATAGTTATTTTGCTGGGCTGTGAACTATCTAGTGTCAATCATCTATAATCCAAGTGTGGTGCGGGAAGACATTTCTCACTGCCCCTTTCTGCCTGGCTGACGAGGCCTTTCTCTTATCATTCTGAGGAATGTTTTGTTATGCTTCTTTAAGGACATTTTATGACTTTGTGGCTCCTTCTTGTCTAGCTGTGGTATCACCCTGTGTCTTCTTGCATTTTACAATCCTCTTATCATTTCCATTTGTCTTTTGGTGTTTGTTATTTGACCTCGCTGACACATCAACCATTTGTTCCTGACTGCATTTTAATTTCTGTTCTAAGAGTCAAACTTCATCTGTGAATCTAATAGTTGTTTCTTACAGAACGTGCGTTGGTGCAGGTCCAATTACCTAGAATCATTTGCAAGTGAACTGTTCTATTAATGAGGGGGTACTGAGTCTAGTTAATGTTAATATCCGCATACACTGTTGCATCCGGGTCACGATTCTCCCTCCTTGGAGGAGTTGCCCCATCCGACACGTTGAGGTTGAGCGTCGCAAAGACAATAATTTGGCTGCCCTGTTGAGAAAAAAAGACATAGTTTGAATGATATAGGGGGAAAATTCAGTTGGTAGCGCCACCCGTTAGCGGCTTAAGAGGGCGCTAAGTGGGGCGCAAACCAACTAGCGCACGGGCGTGGCGATATCTGTGCCTCTCTCGAAATTGACCGGACATTTTGCGGCGGCGCTAAACACTACCGCCACGATCTCCTGCGCCGGCAGATCGTGACGTCAGTCGAGTGCGCCACGCCCTGGTAGCGCCCCGGACCGGATATTGAGTGGCGCCCCCTGCCTTACCGCCTGCCGCTAGCAATGACAGGTAGAGGGGAGCGTTTTGCAGTCGGGAAGGGACTGGGGGAGCGCTATTTAAAGGCGACCGCTTCCTGCCTTTTTTGTCGGTGAAATTTTTGCACCTCGCATTCTGAGAGAGAGAGAGAGAGACTTCTGGAGAGATTCAACGCTGTGTGAAGGAGTTTTGGGTACTGAGCAGCACTTTGCAGGTTCATTTTGATTTGCCCTTCCTTGTATCTATTTAGAAGAGACTGTGGGGTCTGCACTCTGAGCTCTTTCCCTGGGCCTCTCCATTGTTCTTTCCAGCAGATTTGATGTACAGGTCTCTCCAGGCCAAGATTCAAGGCTGCAATGAGCAGGGTGTGGATGGAGACCAAAATCAACCCTCCCTTTAAGATAAAAACAGAAAAATGCTGGAGAAACTCAGCAGGTCAAGCAGCATCTGTGAAGAGAGAAACAGAGTTAACGTTTCAGGTCGATGACCTTTCGTCAGAACTCCCCTTTAAGAACTGGCCGGCGCCAGTGTGTCTGTGTTCCATTGCTGACTGACATCACATGAGCTTCGCCAGCGCTCTGAGGTAGCGCCTCGCTCCTCGGCCTTTGCGCCTTAAGGCAGATGTGTAGCGCCTGATTTCGCGCTCCAATCACCTCCAGGGGCGATAAAAGCCAAGTTTGCCGTCGGAGGCGATAATTAGCGCCAGGCGCTAATCTTTGCGCCCGGCCGATAAATGCGCCCTTAAATGGGGCGATACTGAATTTCTCCCCCATAGAGTCAGAGAACAGTACAGCACAGAAGGAGGCCATTCGGCCCATCGAGTCTGCTTCAGATCTTTCGAATTGCAATCCAGGTAGTGCCACTCCCCCGCTCTTTCCCCATAGCCCTTCGAGTATTTAGCCAATTTCCCTTTTTGAAGACTATGATTGAATCTGTATCCACAGATTGAGTAGTCTCAGTATTAAGGGATACGGGGCCAAAGGCGGGTAGGTGGAGTTAGGTCACAGATCAGCCATGATCTCATTGAATGGCGGAACAGGCTCGAGGGGCTGAATGGCCTCCTCCTGTTCCTATATTCCTCATTCCCCCCCTTGCAATTTTCATTGCATCTATCGCCATCCTTCTCCAGAAATATATCGAGCTTAAAACTGAATCCACTTATCCTACTTGCCTAAGTGACCATCCCTGATAAAGGGTAGATTCAGTAGACGAGGCCTATATTCCCTAGAGTTTAGAAGAATGAGAGGTGACCTATTGAAAGATATCGGGCTGGATTGTCCAAGCCCCGAGGAGGCGGGCCTGCTGGTAAAGTTGCAGGAAGTGGGGACAGATGGCAAACCCGCCCCCATCCCGCCTCCGTGCCCTTTGGCCAGGAGGCGGGAAGATGTGCTGCTTTGGGTGCCATCTCCTCGAGGCGGGAAAGGAATTCAATCCTTTTAACTGCCTGTTAACAGGTAGTTAACAGGCAGAAGAAAGGATTAGTCCCATTTTACCTTCACAGGTGAAGGCTTCCCGACCTCGGAGAACCCCGCCGGGGTGGAGGAGTCGAGTAGGAGGTTTGCGGGGGTCGGAGGGGCCTGAAAGTGCGATGTAGAAGTGAGTGATGGGTGGCAAGTATGGATTGGTAAGTATGTGAGGTGAGTGTTAAGTGTTATAAAATGTTCACTTACCTTTGTTTCTGCCTACAGCCTTCAGCCGCTGTGGATCCGGAGTCCCGACATCACCGTTGTAGATTTCACAGATTGGCTGTTGGATCCTCTGAACCAACAGTCATCTGCTTTCTACAAAGTTGAAGGGTTTGATGAGTCCTGAACACAAAGCCTCATCAAACTAAAGAGAATGTCAGTATTTGACAGCTTCACAGAGCTGCCAAATGCTGACATTTCTTCTTTCAAGAAGTCTTGACAGATGGCACGTCTGACGTTGACGTGATCTGTCAATGACTTTCTCCCTGATTGGCCTGCTGAGCCCACAGGGTGGGCTTAACAAACTCAATCAGGGGAAAATCCCTCTGGTTGGCCAGAGCATGATGGAGGCGGGACATAGACATGACAAGCAGCTGTCCCGCCTCCAGTACATCTCCAGTCACAAAATCCAGCCCATCGAGTCTGCATCAGATCTTTCGACTAGCAATGCAGTTAGTGCCACTCCCCGCTCTTTCCCCAAAGCCCTGCGATTTTTTTCTCCTTTGACTATTGAGCCAATTCCCCTTTTTGAAGACTACAATTGATTCTGTATCCACAGATTGAGTAGTCTCAGTATTAAGGGATATGGTACCAAAGGCGGGTAGATGGAGTTAGGCCGCAGATCAGCCATGATCTCATTGAATGGCGGAACAGGCGTGAGGGGCCTCCTCCTTTTCCTGTGTAACAGGTTCGAGGGGCTGAATGGGCCTCCTCCTGATCCTGTGTAACAGGCTCGAGGGGGCTGAATGGGCCTCCTCCTGTTCCTGTGTAACAGGCTCGAGGGGGCTGAATGGGCCTCCTCCTGTTCCTGTGTAACAGGCTCGAGGGGCTGAATGGGCCTCCTCCTGATCCTGTGTAACAGGCTCGAGGGGCTGAATGGGCCTCCTCCTGTTCCTGTGTAACAGGCTCGAGGGGCTGAATGGGCCTCCTCCTGTTCCTGTGTAACAGGCTCGAGGGGCTGAATGGCCTCCTCCTGTTCCTGTGTACCAGACCCGAGGGGCTGAATGGGCCTCCTCCTGTTCCTGTGTAACAGGCTCGAGGGGCTGAATGGGCCTCCTCCTGTTCCTGTGTAACAGGCTCGAGGGGCTGAATGGGCCTCCTCCTGTTCCTGTGTAACAGGCTCGAGAGGCTGAATGGGCCTCCTCCTGTTCCTGTGTAACAGGCTCGAGGGGCTGAATGGGCCTCCTCCTGTTTCTATGTAACAGGCTCGAGAGGCTGAATGGGCCTCCTCCTGTTCCTGTGTAACAGGCTCGAGGGGCTGAATGGCCTCCTCCTTTTCCTGTGTAACAGGCTCGAGGGGCTGAATGGCCTCCTCCTGTTCCTGTGTAACAGGCTCGAGGGGCTGAATGGGCCTCCTCCTGTTCCTATGTTCCTCATCCCCCCCTTGCAATTCTGATTGCATCTATCGCCATCCTTCTCCAGAAATATATCGAGCTTAACACTGAATCCACTTATCCTACTTGTATAAGTGGCCATCCCTGATAAAGGAGAGATTGAGTAGACGAGGCCAATATTCCCAAGAGTTTAGAAGAATGAGAGGTGATCTCATTGAAACTTATAAAATTCTTCCAGGGCTTGACAGGGTAGATGCAGGGAGGATGTTTCCCTTGGCTGGGGAGTCTGGAACCAGGGGTCACAGTCTCAGGATAAGGGCTCGGCCATTCAGGACTGAGATGAGGAGGAATGTCTTCACTCAGAGGGCTGTGAATCTTTGGATTTCTCTGCCCCAGAGGGCTGTGGAGGCTCAGTCGTTGAGCATATTCAAGGCTGAGGTCAATATATTTTTGGATATTAAGGGAATCAAGGGATATGGGGATTGGGCGGGAAAGTGGAGATGAGGTCAAAGATCAGCCATGATCACATTGAATGGCGGAGCGGGCTCGAGGGGCCGAATGGCCGACTCCTGCTCCTATTTCTTATGTTCTTACCTTTTGGGGAGAAGGGTTGGCTTCTGTCTTGGTGCCTGGTTGAAGAAAGAAACGGATTATAATTATTGATGGCTCATTCCCCTCAGCAAGTTTCATATTTTAAATTGGATATTCTCCATTCCCTGATTTCTATTGCAAAAACCAGCGGCATCGTGCCATTATTGATCCATTTGATTCATCGTCCACATTATTAACTATTTGCGATTAAGAATTGCTACTTTATCTATAAAGTTGTCATTAGGTCAACCCTAACGTCTCACCGGGTTCAGTTGCGTCATTCAGTTGTAAACCAGTGGCTCAGTTGATGGCACACTTTCACTCTCGTCTCTGAGTCAGAAGGTCGTGCGTTCAGATCCCACTCCAGAGACTTGAGCACAAAATTCTTGGGTGACACTCCAGTGCAGTACTGAGGGAGCACTGCACTGTCGGAGGGGCGGTACTGAGGGAGTGCCGCACTGTCGGTGGGTCAGTACTGAGGGAGCACTGCACTGTCGGAGGGGCAGTACTGAGGGAGCGCCGTACTGTCAGAGGGGCAGTACTGAGGGAGAGCCGCACTGTCGGAGGGGCAGTACTGAGGGAGTGCCGCACTGTTGGATGGGCAGTACTGAGGGAGTGCCGCACTGTCGGACGGGCAGTACTGAGGGAGCGCCGCACTGTTGGAGGGGCAGTACTGAGGGAGCGCTGCACTGTCGGATGGGCAGTACTGAGGGAGCACTGCACTGTGGAGGGACAGTACTGAGGGAGCACCGCACTGTCGGAGGGGCGGTACTGAGGGACCGCCGCACTATTGGCGGGGCAGTACTGAGGGAGTACCGCACTGTGGAGGGAGAGTACTGAGGGAGTGCCGGACTGTCGGATGGGCAGTACTGAGGGAGCGCCGCACTGTCGGAGGGGCAGTACTGAGGGAGCGCTGCACTGTCGGAGGGGCAGTACTGAGGGAGCGCTGCACTGTCGGAGGGGCAGTACTGAGGGAGCGCTGCACTGTCGGAGGGGAAGTACTGAGGGAGCGCTGCACTGTCGGAGAGGCAGTACTGAGGGAGCGCCGTACTGTCGGAGGGGCAGTGCTGAGGGAGAGCTGCACTGTCAGAGGGGCAGTACTGAGGGAGTGCCGCACTGTCGGATGGGCAGTACTGAGGGAGCGCTGCACTGTCGGAGGGGCAGTACTGAGGGAGCGCCGTAATATCAGAGGGGCAGTGCTGAGGGAGCACTGCACTGTGGAGGGACAGTACTGAGGGAGCACCGCACTGTTGGAGGGGCAGTACTGAGGGAGCGCTGCACTGTCGGAGGGGCAGCACTGAGGAGCGCTGCACTGTCGGAGGGGCAGTACTGAGGGAGCGCTGCACTGTTGGAGGGGCAGTACTGAGGGAGCGCCGCACTGTCGGAGGGGTAGCACTGAAGGAGCACCGCACTGTCGGAGGGATAGTACTGAGGGTGCGCCGCACTGTCGGAGGGGCAGTACTGAGGGAGGTCTACACTGTCGGAGGGACAGTACTGAGGGAGCGCCGCACTGTCAGAGGGACAGTACTGAGTGACCGCCATACTGTCGGAGGGGCAGTACTGAGGGAGGTCAACACTGTTGGAGGGACAGTACGGAGGGAGCACCGCACTGTCGGAGAGGCAGTACTGAGGGAGCGCTGCACTGTCGGAGCGGCAGTACTGAGGGAGCGCCACACTGTCGGAGGGGCAGTACTGAGCGAGCGCCGCACTGTCAGAGGGCAGTACTGAGGGAGCGCCGCACTGTCGGAGGGGCAGTACTGAGGGAGCACCGCACTGTCGGAGGGGCAGTACTGAGGGACCGCCGCACTGTCAGAGGGCAGTACTGAGGGAGTGCCGCACTTTCGGAGGGGCAGTACTGAGGGAGCACTGCACTGTCGGAGGGGCAGTACTGAGGGAGCGCCGCACTGTCAGAGGGGCAGTACTGAGGGAGCGCCGTATTTTCGGAGAGGCAGTACTGAGGGAGTGCTGCACTGTCGGAAGGGTAGTACTGAGGGAGCGCTGCACTCTCAGAGGGGCAGTCCTGAGGGAGCGCCGCACTGTCAGAGGGGCAGTACTGAGGGAGGTCTACACTGTCGGAGGGACAGTACTGAGGGAGCGCCGCACTGTCGGCGGGGCAGTACTGAGGGAGGTCTACACTGTCGGAGGGTCTGTACTGAGGGAGCGCTGCACTGTTGGAGGGGCAGTACTGAGGGTGCGCCGCACTGTCGGCGGGGCAGAACTGAGGGAGCACCGCACTGTCGGAGAGGCAGTACTGAGGGAGCGCTGCACTGTCAGAGGGCAGTACTGAGGGAGTGCCGCACTGTCGGAGGGGCAGTACTGAGGGAGCGCTGCACTGTTGGAGGGGCAGTACTGAGGGAGCGCCGCATTGTCAGAGGGGCAGTGCTGAGGGAGTGCCATATTTTCGGAGGGGCAGTACTGAGGGAGTGCTGCACTGTCGGAAGGGTAGTACTGAGGGAGCGCTGCACTCACAGAGGGGCAGTACTGAGGGAGCGCCACACTGTCGGAGGGGCTGTACTGAGGGAGCGCCGCACTGTCGGAGGGGCAGTACCGAGGGAGCGGCGCACTGTCGGATGGGCAATACTGAAGGAGCGCCGCACTGTCAGAGAGGCAGTACTGAGGGAGCGGCGCACTGTCGGAGGGGCAGAACTGCGGAAACGCTGCCCTGTCAGAAGGCAGTACTGACTGAGATGAGGAGAAATTTCTTCACTCAGAGGGTGGTGAATCTTTGGAATTCTCTAACCCAGAGTGCTTTTGCGGCTCAGTCATTTATATTCAAGAAAGTGATCGATAGATTTTTGAATATTAAGAGAATCAAGGTATATTGTGATAGAGCAGGAAAGTGGAGTTGAGGTCGATGATCAGCCATGATCTTATTGAATGGCGGAGCAGGCTCGAGGGGCTGAATGGCCGACTCCTGCTCCTATTTCTTATGTTCTTAAATCACTTACCAGGAATCCTCCGTCTTTTCCTCACTATCAGCATGGTTAGCGAGACAACTATGAACGTCACGCCGACGACTGTTCCTATGACACTGTACAGTACGGTGGATCTAAAGGATTCACCTGTAAAGATTCCACACAGAGAAAGGGTTTTCAAGTTTGGCTGTATATGCATGTGAAGGAGCTTGCCCACGGAGTGCTTTGAGCACTCAGTGTGTTACCATGCCGAAGCGGCATTGAATCACAATAACAAGTAATATTACACCCCACCAGCCTCCACATTCAATGGATCATCCTCCGCCATTTCCGCCACCTCCAGCGTGATCCCACCACCAAACGCATTTTCCCCTCCCCTCCCCTCTCAGCATTCCGAAGGGACCGCTCCCTCCGAGACACCCTGGTCCACTCCCCTATCACCCCCAGCACCCCTTCCCCTTCGCCCGGCACCTTCCTGTGCAAGCGCAGGAGATGCAACACCTGCCCCTATACCTCCCCCCTTCCCACTGTCCAGGGCCCCAAACACTCCTTCCAGGTGAAACAGCGATTTACTTGTACTTCTTGCAATCTAGTATACTGTATTCGCTGCTCACGATGCTGTCTCCTCTACACTGGGGAGACCAAACGCAGATTGGGCGACCGCTTTGCAGAACACCTCTGTTCAGGGTGACCCCGAGCTTCCGTTCGCCTGTAACTTTAATTATCCGCTCCACTCCCACTCCGACCTCGCCGTCCTCGGCCTCTTGCATTGTTCCAGTGAAGCTCAGC